>NW_026624353.1:15830-51126 GCF_030028575.1 Malurus melanocephalus
CCCCCCGCCCCCCGGCGATGGTTCGCTCCGCCCGTTACCTGTAGCCCCAGGCGGGCAGCAGGCCCAGGCGCAGCTGCGCGCGCAGCTCCCCCAGCGTTGGCTCCGCCCCCTGCAGCTCCAGGGCCGCCGTTCGCTTCTGCAGCCGTACGCGGAGCTTCATGGCGGCGGCGGCGGGACGGCGGAGCCTCCGCGGGCTGTCCCGGCCTCGCTCCCGGCCCGAGCGGCCCCGCCGGGCAGCAGCGGCGGCGGCGGAAGGTGGCGGCGGGGCGGCCGCAAGGGCTGCCGGGCCAGGCCGTTGTTTTGGTTGTGGCGGCCCCGCCCCGGCCCCGCCCCCGGGCTCGCGCCACGCCCCATCGCTGTCTCGGCGTGCGGCGCTGTGCCCTGCGCTGTGCCCTGCGCTGTGCCCCGCCCTGCGCCATCGATGATTCGGCGCTCGCACTGTCATGGCCGCCGGTGAGTTCTGCCTGGCAGCACATTTCTCCGTACAAAAAACAACAAAGGAAAACCGGGGTACTTTATAGCAATGTCATACTAAACAAGTGAAGTGAAATCACCAGAGCTCGCTTTACAGCTCCCACCAAGCACAGCTCCTTAGTAGGGCTGCTATATTGCTTAAGCATGTAGTTACAGCCCTACTGTTCTTCAGCACCTAGGAACCAATCATAAAAAGAACACTGAAACTTTAAAAACTTCTTATTCTGCAGGTGAGATCTCCTTTACTGTCTGAACATGGCTAACCAAACCATCCAATTAATTTTAATTTGCTGTCAGATTTGACTCAAACAGCAAGGCAGCCTGAGAGGCTGCACCCTTTGCCACTTCCCTTTGGAATGTTTATGCATTCATCATCAAATGGGGACACACCCTGAATAAATGCAGAGTTCTGTGTATGGGCATCCTCACAAACCTGTCACAGCACCCTGGAAAAAGCCTTTCCTCGAGAGATTGCTGCTTTGAAAGCTCTTTTGCTGCATTTTGCCAGCCTGAAAGCAGGAACAGGGCTGGCATTTCAGGAAATCCTTCTATTCAGGTGAATCTTTCTGTGCAAGACCTCTCTTCTCGCACTGTTTGAGTCTGAATGCAGGATAACAGGGAGGTACCTTAGAAAAAGCCTTTCCTCCTGTGAAAGCTCTTTTGCTGCATTTTGCCAGCCTGAAAGCAGAACAGGGCTGGCATTTCAGGAAAGCCTTCTATTGCAAAGCTGAACCATTGAGCAGAAAAAAATGCTCATCTTGTACCTGCCTTAAAAAAAGAAAGGTAATTTTTTGATTATGAAATCAAAGTATTAARTTTAAACTCAACAGCCATAAGAGGAGGTTACCAGAACAGAGAATGAAATGTGAGGCAGGCAGAAATTAAACCCCAAATACTGTTTCCTGTATTTCAGCAGAGTATTTCAGCTCAGTAGCTCATTTTCCACCCCAGCCTCAATGTTTGGATTTCTAAATCCCTGCAGCAATCTAATAAGAAAGCACTAATTTCACTAATTGAAACTAAAGGCTAATTTTACCAGACCACTGTATAGACAAAATCAGACAACAGTATTTATTAAACTGRATACTGGTGACAACACACAGAAATTGAATTTAAAACTGAGTTTATATCAATTGTTTTTATTAGATATCAGCAGTTTACAAATTTGAATTAWGAAAATTACAGAACAAAATTACCTTGAGTTCATTCTTGGTTGTGAGGTTTTTTTCTTTAAGGTCATAATAATTTTTATGCAAGATGTCATCAGCAATAAATTCCAGACTGTCTAAAACACAGCCCCACTATTTCCTCATTCAATAATTGATAAATTATCAAAAATCTAAGATTGTGCTAAATATTTTTAACAAGAATTTCGTTAACTACTTTCTTAGGCCCTTTCAGTATATTCAAGGGTTTTTTTTTAATTTTGTACACAATACAAATTTTTTAAAAGCACTTAAGGATCCTATATGGCAATTATTTTTGTAACTTTCAAAATTAGGAATAAATARATTGTTCCCACAACAAGATGAAATCCACTATTCAGTATTATCACATTTTGACTTCTCCATCTTCACATCTAAGCACAGAACCTTCTAGCTGTAGTATTGTTTGAAACCACTAATTCCCCACCATTTTAATGCACATCAATTTATGWCTTCAAGAGCTTCTACTTCCTGGCAAAGCACAGTTTAAGTGTTTGTTTAGCTACAGTCCACTAAATACCCCCTCAGCAGATGCTTCATCCTTCYTTCTCTGCTGCCTCACAGACAGAAGCAGTAACAAAATACAGCTCCCAGCATCCAACAATGGGGTTGGTAAGAAATAAAGACTGGAAAGGAGGRAAAAAAACCCAAAGCATATGCAATGTAACAAATTTTTGCAAAATTTCTGCTCTGTCAAGATGAAACAGCACTATGAAGAGGCTGAGTCAGAAATCTGCACTAAGGAACAGGTAAAAACATCATCAGTCTTAAGGCCACCTTCATCTGAATCATTGTGTGCCTGAAGAGAATCCTTCTGCAGCTTCAGTTAGGAACCATATCGATCCTAGAAAAGCAAAAACAAATAACAAACCAGACATGAGTGGGTTTTCCATTAAAATCAGTTTCACTTCCCTTTGTACAGCAAATAGCAGCTGAATTCTTCAAGACTTTCAGAAAATTGAGCAGYGCTTCCAAGAACTGGAGCTCAGGGTTAAACTCCAGGACAATCAGCCTGATTTTYAAACCTATAAGAGGTGTTTGAAATCACACAGGAACTGTGTCAGTGACTGGAGCACAAAACATACTGGACATGAAGGCCAGGGTGCCTCATTGTGTGCAAAACAGGGATCAAAGGTCAATTAAAGAGCCCACACAAGAGCTGGGCTGGGTTACTCCTGCAGGTCCCTTCCCACCAGGCTGTTCCACTCTGAGTTAGGAATTCTGATGGGTTAAAAAACAGAGTGACAACACATAACATTCATGATGGGATTTTAACTTCATTCATAAAAAAAAATTCTAATGAAGGTGAGCTAACAGATACAGATTTATTTTTAAAATATTTACTGTCTCCTTTGAGAAAGCTACAGAGCTCAAAACCAAATTCAYTCCTTTCTCCCTAAAGATAATTCACTAGCAGGTTCCACAGTATTAAATCCTGATAGAAATCTATTGATGGTTAATAGATTGTGACATTTTCACTCACCTGTATAGATGTCATSACCCCATTAGCAAGGACAGAAAGTTTTCCAGCCACTGATTTCACTCCTTGTTTAAACTGAGCTATATCAGGAGCTGAAGGCAAGACATTTGTAATATTGTAGCTTCCTAAAAGGAGAACACACACAGGAAAAACCCAGAATGTTTTATTAAAAGCACCTTTTTTTTTCTCCCTGAAGTGCAGTATATGACTAAACACTAGTCATAGTGGAGCACTAGACACAGATCTCAATGTCTTAAATGCATCTTCCTTCTGGATTATTTTCMTAATTCCACCCAGAGTGTCACCTTCTACACTCTGAACTCCCAGATGAGCAATTCATATTTGGATAACAGTGCTTCCAGATAATTTATTCTGTACTTCCAATCTGTGACAATGTTGTTCAGTATCCCCAACAGCTGTTAATCCCCCTGCAATTTAAAGATGAATGTTCTTCAGAGGTGGCTGAAGTGATGAACCCTGTTTGTGTCATGCCTAGGGATGATTTCCACGCTGTATATACTCATACATTTTGCATTACTACACCTTTGGCTTKGCAAATGCTATAGAAATTACAGCAAATATAAATAAAACAGGTTTTAGAACTCCAGAACAATGACGCCTTCCTGAAAGTCAATATAATTTGGACAGAGTTATCTCAACTGTTATTATGGAAAGTGCAGGTGTAAAGGCAACAGAAATYAAAGATATTTCAAAMTGAACTGCATGATAAATATTAACATGACCACACATTGGGGAAAATAATCACTGGCATGCCTTAATRGAAAATACCTGATCCTGTCAAAGGCACAAACAGGAGTAACCAGCATCACAGAGCCACGATCACAGAATCATGGAATGGCCTGGGAGGGAGATTAAGGGAAGGCACCATAAAGCTCACCCAGTGCCACCCCCTGCCATGGCAGGGACACCTTCCACTGTCCCAGGGTGCTCAGAGCCCCATCCAGCCTGGCCTTGGGCACTCAGAGGGATTGTAGCTTCTCTGCTGCTCTGGGCACCCTGTGCCAGGGCCTCCCACCCTCCCAGGGAACGATTTCTTCCTCATATCCCATCTGACCCTCCTCTCTGTCAGTGTGAAGCCATTGYCCCTTCCCTGTCACTCCAGGCCCTTGTCAAGAGTCTCTCTCCATCTTTGCTGTGGGCTCCCTTCAGGCACTGCCAGGCCACAATGAGCTCACCCCAAAGATCCTGGGAACAAACGGGGCTCCAGAGAGTGACCATCCAAACCAGTTTTCTCAGATGGAGACTCCTTTTAGTCTTTAGACCARGGGTCGAGGTGATGTCGTGATGATTTTTTTCCCATGCAACAATTCCAATGGGAATTTCAAGACCGCTGACATTTTATTAATGATATTTCCTAGAGCCAATATTATTATGACAGCGAATAAGTTACTTATGGTAACTGATCAAAAAATTACCTGAGAGTCCATGTAAGTGTTAGGTCATTGGAAAAAATTACAGTTTTCCTTTGATAAAAATTATTTACCAAATAGTCTGTTATTTGCAACACTCCCCAGTATMAAATACTGAAGTTATAAAACCAAAAACACTTAATTCAAAATTCAAGGGGTTCATTTTAAACAGTGACTCCACCTGACATGACTGAGTTACCAGCAGTGCTCCTGCAGAATGCAGTGGTGTCTGTGCTAACTGGGAGCAGGGATTGCACCCCACTGATCCCATTTCTCTCTCATCCATACCTGCTGCCTGTTTCCTCTGCTCCTCAAACAAGTCAGCTGAGCTGATGGAAGTGCTTCCAGACAGGCGCTCCAGCCGAGCCCTGGCTTCATACTGGAGAGAATTGAGAGTGAGAAGGATTTGATCAGTTTGCTCAGAGAATTTGAGAGATTATAATCGTTATTCTGGAACTGAAGCTGAAGTTGGCCATGCTGAGTTGTGCCCATTTCAGTTTTCASATCACTGACACTGAGTTTGTCACCATCTCATTTCTGATTTCATCTCATTTACCCAAGAGTGACATTTATCACTGCAACATTGAGGATCCTACTCACTAACTGTTACCCTAAAATTGCTGAAAAATGATGCCACCATTAAAAACAACAACTAAAAMAATGTGGAGTGGTGAAATGGAGGGGAAAGAAAGCACTGCAGATAACATCCTGCTGACCCTTCCAACAACAGGACTTTTAGAACTTTTTCCAAGCTCCCTGCAAACAGTAATTATACTTTTTACAATAGTCTTTACACTGTCAATTTTCAATTAAAAATCTACCCTTCACCTCCAAAATGCAGCATCATATTAATCTGTTTTTATTCTGTGCTGGTTCAACTACATGCAATTCACTGAGCAATTTATTTAYTTAGCTTTACAACATTGATGATATTTTCATGCAACAAATACAGAGCAGGAGGATTTTTTAGCAGTTTGTTGGCATCCGTTTGGGTATTTAGAACAAATGAACTAAGCCTGATTCTATCAAAAATCAGGAGTGCTGAATCACAGTCCACCACTTCTGTCAAAAGAGAAGAATGATAGAGGTATGGTCCTATGTGCAGCTGCAATTCCTTAAAATGGAACACTAAATGATCAGAAATTTGTACATTTCTATCAGAAAAACAATCAAGTGGACATAATTCTGAAAGCTCATTAATTTTACCAATTTTAACTATTGACTGCCTTCCCATTATACAAGAACACCATGTTTATAGTCAAAGAATATTCTAWCATTCAAAAATACATCACCACTGTTTCCTACTCACATCAGCCTGATCCTGCCTTCCAAAGTACATGTCTGAAGAAATGGCTTTAATGTTGCCAAACTTTTTTTGTGCCTCCTCTGTGTTTGAAGGAGGTTCATATTCAGGCTTTCGCCGAGATGCAGGTCTGRAAGGAAAATAAATGGCATCAGGGACAGGAAGAACTTCCTTCACATCATGGCAGAACAAAAGGAATCAAACAAGTACTAAAGTGCTCAAATTGTATTTCATAGATCAACAAAAAATATGGTTTAAAGTACAAAGAATAGAGGCAGAAAGCATCAACCAAGCACAACATCCCCCCCATTCTGACATTTTCTACTTGATTACAAAGATAAAAATACACTTGTCAGAGAGGAAAGACTTTTTTATCATCACAACCATTGTTGTTTGGAAGTGTCTCCAGTTCCTTTATCCTCAGAGCTGAGTGCCCCAAATTTTCATTCATTTGCTAACAAGGTTTTCTTTGATTCATCACACAATAAAGGAAGCAGCTATGTGCTCAGCACAGAGCAAATATTTGAGTTTCTCCTCACATMTTTTGTCTACTTTCTCTTCTGCTGAAAGTCTTTGGGAATTACCTCCAGTACACGGACTGAACAGAATGGAGTTCCACAGACAGTGCTTAACATGCAAGAAATTTAGGCTATAAAAGAAATTCAATCAGGAGATCCCTTGACTGCTGGTGAAATTTATGGTCAAATTCTCCTTCTACACACTGAAAAAAAACCACTATTATGATCAGGACTCAAATCACATTAACAAATTTGGGGTTTTGGTACAAGAATTACTTTGGTTTTCTTGCCATACCTGTCTGAAAATCCTGTGCTTTTTGAAGTTAACAATATATCAMTATCTCTGCTGTTATTTTCTTTCTTCCAGAAAGCATCTGAACTGTCATCCCATTTAGAGAAACTGCTGCTCCTCAAATCTGAAGAATCATAGTACCTAGAATAAAAGAARAAAAAAAAAMCTCATTAAAAAGTCAACTTSRTTATTTATTRAGAAGTAGGAATATATTTATTCATTGTTAGATAAATACTGCTGAAATAATCGTTCATTAGCAACATGTTTTCAGTTGTCAGTGAATAATCTGGATTTCACAATACTGCTTTAGAAGTTTATGGCTCAGAATAGGAAGGAAAGCCTTTGTTTCTGGTTCTGTATATTTTTTAAAATCCAAATATTAAGAACTTGTGAGTTTTGCAGCACATTTTATCAAAACTAAATGCTAAAGACATATTTCTTGAAAATTAGTCTTAATTTAATAAGACAATCCTCTCTTGCAAATCAAAACTGTAGGGAAAACACAAAATAAAGAAATGGAATAAAAAACACAGCGCATTTGTCAGTACTGCTACATTATTTGGTCTTTTCCCCTTCTGATTACCTACACATACATCAGCATATGTGGAAAGTATTTGAAAAAAAGAAATCATCAAAAACTATGAAAACASCAAAGATTAAGATTTCCCTTCATGCTTGAATAATTTTTTTTTACGTGAAGTTTGGTTATGACCAGGATGGGGAGAAAGGTGATCAACACCACAAGGGAGAATAAAAGAATGGAATCATTCAATAAAACAAGWTAGGATATTAAAGTCTGCATCTGCATTTTGTGGAAAATACCCTTTACAAAAGAAAGTTCCTGTTTGTGCTATGAATAGTCAGGCCACTTGTTTTTGCTGTTTATGAGGAATGTGACAGCTGCAGCAGCAGTCTCTCTGACTGAGCATGAAAAATATGAGGGACAGATCTGGAATGAACTTCTACAAAAAGCTGACAGACAAAAAGAAACCACAGCAATTTGATAAATTCCATAATCAAGGTGTTTAGATGGGTTTGAAGCTTTCCAGTCTCACARTGGGCACCAAAACCCTGGCACTGGGCAGGGGCTGCACGAGCCTATTGAACTGAAGTGTTCATTTTSTCTGACCTTCCCCCTCTGATTTTTGTGGCTTTGCAAAATACTTCTTCAGTATTGGAATGGGGGAAAGAAAAACTRCACTTAGCAGAAAACAGAACCTTACACTGTGATGTTAATAAAGATTTTATTAATTCAAATAAAGCAAAAATCAGAATTGAAAGTTTTCAGAGGCCTCAATTATATGTCTAAACCTTGAGACATTCAGGTTGCTTCATTCACTTACGAGCACTCTARTATTATCCAGTATGATTATTTTGCTCTTGGGCATATGCTAAAGTCACACTTAAGTTCCTTTGCCTTTCTTTGGAAGTCACAGCTTGAAATAAAGGATAATAATAACCTTAAGTCTGAATCTGTTCTTTCTTTAAAGAGAACGAACCAACTCCAGTTCAATCCTCCCAGTTCTGACTGGAACAACAAGAGCAGGGAACAGCCAGATTACAATTCACCTTCTGATCACTGAACCACAACACTTTAAAATAAACCTCCTCCACGATTCACCCTTTGCCTGCTGGGAGCTGATGAACAGTCTGAGAGCACTCACAGTACTTTTCAGGGGACAATCAAAGCAAGCACTGAAATGCTGCTTTATTTGCTTTATTTCACAAGACTGCTGCCACTTTCCTTGGTCCCATATTTGTATTTCTGCTGCAGCAAYTACACCACAAAGCAGTGACACAAAAGCCTTTGTGCTTTTATCTGCCTGTCTACAAGWAATCAGGTACAATTTTTCATGTTTCTGTGGCAGTTTATGAAAGCAACACCTGTTTATATCTCTCAGTCCAAAACCAGCTGGTTCACTGCAATTAGTGCCTGTGAGATTAAGCACTTTTCTTCTCTCAAGAGCACTATTTTATTATATGCATTGCATTCATTCTCTGATAAAAAAAAAATCAATTATTTTTTGCTTATGTTTCATGTTGAGATACATACATGTCTCTGAAAYAGCACTACAGACATCTACACAACACACAACACCTCAAAAACATTGAAGTTTTTCCATTTGACACGCAAAGAATGATGCAACTGTAGAATATCTAACATCAGACTTCAATGTTTGTTTAATTTGAAACTGAAGGTGAACACAAGAAAGAAAAGAGCAATGAACACAAGTAATTCTGACAAAAAAATTCACTGGATTTGGAATACAACAAATAAAAGCTTATATGGGAACTGCCTGCACAAGCAGAGACTTATCTAGATAAGAGAAAACCTACAAAAGCTCAGACCACCTTCTCAGCAAAGCTCACTCCCTCCTTTCCAAATCCATCTGTCACTGAGCCAAAGCCAACTTTCCCACACCTTTTCTGATCCCGTGTCCCCTGGAAACATGTTGGGAGTGTACTCAGGCTCAAACTGTCTCCATCTCAGCTTTCAAAAATACTGCACATATTATTATGGAACCTGTGTACACCTCCAGCTCCATCCAGAATCAAAAGCTCRCAGATACCTCGAGCTGGATGAGAAATAAGAGTCTTCCACATCATCCATGTATTTCTTCTTTGGCTTCGTGACTGCAGGGGCTTCCTGCTCTATTGTCTGCAAATCGGAGGTGACCGAGTGAGAAATGCCACTGGGGACAGGAAGAAAACAAGTATTTACAACTGTAAAGAGATGACAAAGCTCACACCCTGAAAGAAAATAAGAAATAAAAGCCCACATCTTGTTTCTGAAGCGTGYTGAGAAAGCCCAAGCAATACAAACATTTAACAAGAAGGAATTAAAATAAAGGAGTTAGGAAAACTGTTGCTCCCTGAAGCAGTGACAAAACTTCTGAACACGAAGCCCATTCTGACAGCTGGCAAACACAATTTAGGCTGACATCTGTCTGGCAGGTTAGAACTTAGTCTGGCAGTTCTATCAGAAGTGTCCCCTTGACAAAGAGCAGATTTTTTKCTGATATTAAGTTTCCATAACATGCTTTAGCTCAATTCTTCATTTCTAAGTAAATGAGGGATAACTGCATAAAAGCAAAGAGTATTTCGGAGACAGTTTCCAGAATTTCACATACCTCCTGCTGCTGCCCAATCCCATGCCAAGCCTCTCCAGTTCACTTTTCTTCTTACCAGAGAGGTTTAAGTTTTCTTCTCTTGTTTTAATATCAAAATCTCTGTAGGCCAACCTTAAAGATGATACCCTGGAACAAAACAGTTACCAGAGAAATGTTCAGTGCCACATTGAATAACCAATCCAGCAATATTAATCAAATATTAACGTATCTATTGTAGCACTGTATTTTCTATGTCTTCCCTTAGGGCACATCTTTGCTTAGCTAAGTCTCCATCCTTTACCTCTAAACCATTCCCATATTTTCCAGTCATACGAGAGCAGCAGAGACAGAGCTTTTCAATCCCACAGAAGTACTGTTTGAATTTAACTTAAATTTGAGCCCTCTGAGCTTTAGGGTTAAGTATTTATTAATTAAAGTGAGCTAACAGATTGGAGGCCTCAGACAGAATTATTCAGAGGGTTTTGGTGAAAATGAAGGCAGTTCCAGTATAAATTAGCTGAAAYGTCATCAGGCAATTTGAGACACACTGGAACCACCTCTGCTCCTACCCAGAATGCACAAGTTAAGCTGAATATTCCCTTTGCTCTTGRAAAGACTGTTTTCAATAGTACTAAGTTCACTATACCAAACCAAAATTAACTCAGTAACTAGTATGGAGTAAAAAAATCCAACAGTCAACTCTTCTTAATAGTATTAAGAGTATTCTTAACATTTAATTTTCTACAGTAAGTCATCAACTGAAGAAACATGTATTTAATAGCCAAAAAAGCCCAATGGGTTTTGAGTGTCYGGCTCACCCTAACCACATCTCTTTGGTCTTTTTCAGAAGTTTTATCAGCAAAAACTGAWCTATGGTAGTATTTAAAATGCTGTCAATCGGCTCATTAAATTAGGCTTCATGGTTTACCATTGCATATTTAATTCATACTTACAGTGGCTCTTCCTTCTCAGTTTTCTTATTACTATGAAGATCTTCTTGTTCCTTCATTTTATCTACAGCTTGTGCTTGTTTTTCAATCTCATTAAAGTTTTGGCTGCTCACTTTTTGGGCTCCCAAACCACCTTTTTTCGCACCAAGCTGGAATTATTGTAAAACAAAAAAAAAACAAATCAGAAGTCCCAATATTATAACTGAGACAAGAACCTCAGCTGCCTT
This sequence comes from Malurus melanocephalus, assembly GCF_030028575.1. Classification (NCBI taxonomy): domain Eukaryota; kingdom Metazoa; phylum Chordata; class Aves; order Passeriformes; family Maluridae; genus Malurus; species Malurus melanocephalus. The sequence goes on from NW_026624353.1 coordinate 26,820, forward strand.
AACAGCCAGAAAGCAATAGCAAACACTACACCCTCTTTGGGAGCATAGGCAGACAGAAGGAAAATCTGGAACAGAGAAAATACATTTTTTCATGTTTTGATCCCCAGCATGCTGCTTCTACTATCTCTTATAAATCCAGTCAGTTCTGCAGTCAAGCCCCACAGAAACATTAAAGTAATATCATTTTCATTGTTCAGAGATTGGCAGGCTCAAATAAATATTAAAATACAGAGAACAACTTTGGTTCCTTTTGTTTTATAGGAATGGCATAAGCAGATTTGTTGCCATGGAACCATTATCAGATCCTACAAACATGGATAGAACCATGCAGACTCAGATGGTGGCACAGCCCTAACACTGCTGCTCTTGGTCTCCTCTGTTTAATTCCTCACCTGCAGTTCTGCAGTAATATTAAATTTCACAATGAATTTCTCTTCACCTTTTACTGTTTTCAAATCTTCATGTGAAAGCTGCAGGCCATGCACACACAGATCAAGCTCTGACTCTACAGATCACACCCTGTTCCTGTTCCTGTGAGCTCTGCTCTGTTGTGCTCTCTGGAAGGGAACACATCTGCACTGACCCCTCAGAATAAAACATTCCTCCTGTGCATTGGGGTCCTCTAGATGGAGCACTGACCCCTCAGAATAAAACATTCCTCCTATGCATTGGGGTCCTCTAGCAGGAGCACCAACCCTCAGAATAAAACATTCCTCCTGTGCATTAGGGTCCTCTAGCAGGAGCACAGAATTACAGGATTGAATCTAAATTAATCTACTCCAAATAAACCTTCAAAATCTACAATCCTACAGCAGCCCAGACTGAAATGAGTGACTCCCTGTAAGGRGCTGGCACCTGACAGCCTGTCAGTAGGGTGGCAATAGGGTGACTGTTAGGGCTGTTTCCTGGAGTCACCAGAGCCACACATTCCAAACTTAACTCCAGCTCTCTTCCTCAGTTTTCCTATTCCCTGAACATCACGGAGACACTCAACTCTCTTCATGCCTTTTTAGACACCAGATGCTAACAAAGTGCTAAGACCCCAACCAGAAGCAAGTCTATCAACTACTTTTAAACTAYTTTGTAATCAATTATCTACAACACAGTTAAAGATACCCATTGTTTATATACACTTACCCCCTTCTTAGCTGGATTTGGTTTCTTTTTTATGAAGGTGGTGTTCTCTGCAAGGATGAAATGTACATTACTTGACATACAATTAATTCCAGAACTGCAGAAGCAAATTTCCATAAAACCAACCTCAAAATAGTTTCTGCCATTTATTTGAATGYCTTTCTACACTGAGGGGCTGAGATACTAAACCGAGCTACAGAACAGAGTTGTGAATATCTCCCAGAAAATGTGAGGAACTATCTTTGATTGGCATCTCACGAAAACAGACAATAGGCATGAAATAACAGCTGAGTTTTCAGCTGCAGATTCCTGCTAGTGAACAGAACAGGAATGCAGGACTTGCTAGTCTGGATTGGACCAGAGGCCCAACTGAGCTCAGATCACTTCAAGATGAATTTTTCTTGGATAGAAAGGCATTGGCTTTGTTTAAACCCCTCAGTGACACATGTAATTTATACTTCTATCATTAAAATATCACAAGCATGATCAACAGCTCCCACTGGATGCCTGTGCATACAGAGAAATTAGTCTGAGCTGAAATTTGCRTGGAAAGGGGCATATACAGAACAAAGATTCTTCCCATAAGACAGAACTTGTCCAAAACAACCAAGAAAAGCACTTGTTCAAAAGAATGTGTTGAAGGTACAAATGAGAAAAGCACAAAGTGCTTCCAGTGAACTTTTTTGTAGTCTCAAAAAAAACTAAACCCAAATAAAAGCAGTGATGAAGACCATATCTGTGTAAAGCATTGAGTCAGGCCCAGATACCACTTCTTTACTATCCCTGTGCTGCTGACAATCAGCACTTCATTGKCAGCAACCTGGCAGGACAAGCCTCAACGTGATAAATCACTGATGTGTTTTATTCTGTTCTATTTCCATCAGCTTCTTCCCCTACCTAAAAAAAATTATAAACTCCTCAGGGTTAAGTGTAAGAGCCTGGGCACTGAAGGTATTGCATCATCAACACACGATCTCTCCAGTCCAAGTTGTTATGTTCAGATTTTAGAAAGGGAACCAAATCGATTCCCACACTTTTCCCAGTCAGACACTCTCTGTCCAAAGGATATTTGGSTACACCACAATGCTGCTCTCCTGCACCCATTACCTAATGCAGGCTGTGGGGATGTGCTAAGGCCATCAACACTYGGTCCATGCTCTGGGCCTAAAACGGAAGAATAACAAAGGAGGAGAATATCAGAAATGTTCTGAGAATGCATAAAGTACCCAAAGMCATCTCACTGTGCTCAGGGCACACCAGCAGATACAGCATCACAGTGACATTTCTATCACATCTGCTCCTTTCTCAGTCACTAAAAGAGCAGCAGCAGCATCCCAAATTCTTGTGCTTTTAGCATGGTTAGGTTATTTTACTATTAAAGTAGAGCCAAAAGAGCCTAAACTAAGAGAATATGAGAAAAATGCAACTTAYAATCAACAAAGAATCAGTCATACCTTCACAGGATTCTGGAATATTTTCTGAAGTTTTTTGCTGGAGAGAAACTGGTTCTGGCAACACCCACTCTGTAGTATTTGCCTTGAAAAAAAAACCCATGAAATCAAAAGCACACAGAAAATAGAATATAGTAAATAAATATAAGCACTTAACWGAAGACTACCTAAGTGTCACTGATTTATTATGGATTCTTATGGTCACAGCAAATGTTGTGAGAACTATTGCACATCACTGATTGAAAACCAAAGGTATCACACAGTATTTTTTTATCAGAGCACTTCCAAGCAAGAAATCCTGACTCCAAATATTATGTCTGAAGAAAACCCGAATTCATTCCATATTTAGCTACTATTTGGGCCATTTAAAATTATCATCTTAGGAAGCAGTTCATATCCAGGAAGAATTCTGAGACCCACAGAAGGAAAGGCAGAGAAAGGTAGATTTTAACTCCCTGACCAACCCTTCCTCTATAAAGTTTTCTTTCAGGGTTTAATCTTCACCATAGAGCTCACAGTCAACCAAAGCATTTAGAAAGAAAACAAAAATTAGACACATGTAATTTGTACCTTGGTAGAAACATGGGATGCAAAAAAATCTTCCTCCTCTTTATTTTGAGGTGATGCCAGTGGCATTCCACACCCATCTGTCCACAGCTGAAATTAAAGGACAGAATTTAAAAGGATAATTGCATGATTGTATTTTTTTTTCAAATGCATTAGTCTTAAAAAGACTTTTTTTTTGGTTTCAGGTTAAAAATGTATTGATTTTTCTGTCTTATCCATAACCTTTCCTTACGAATTTACCCAAGGTTCAACAGATGCCATTCCTTTTTTTATTGGATTCACACACATTTCTGTGTTCCTGGTGTAGCAGTCAAGAGCTCAGAGCAAAGCCAGGTCCCAGGGCTGGGGAGCCAGTGTGCCACACGACACGAGTCCAGCCTGGGATCTGCACTCCAGGATTACCCACAGGAAAATCTCTTTTCATGGCTCTTCCTACTAYATGAGAAATAACGACCTCTGGCAGAAAAGATACTGAAGGTACAACAGCTCACCTCACCATTCAACAACAGCTCCATCAGTGACCCAGAGAAGGAATTCTTTAATATCTGACAGGGGAGGGGATGGGGGCTACTAAATCCAATTATCTGAATCATTTACTTCAGTAATTTAAATAGCACATAATCGCTTCAGTTTGCAGTACACAACTAAAAATATTCACTAAATATTTACTAAAATGTTCAAATAATTAATATCAAACAATTGGATGGAATCTTTAATGAAGCAATCTAATTATAGTTTCTCAAGGAGTCACTTGGGGAATTTACCAAAAACTTAAAGATACMCACAGTATATTGTATTTACTTCAACACATTTTACATCTTAAGTTTACTAAGTCAAAAGAAACATACTCTGAAYTTGGTGATGTGAACTATATTGTCTACAGCATGAATAATAAAGAATGATCCATTAAATTCCATGTTATCTGATGCCCAGATTAGAAAAAGAATATCAAACCTTGTTTTTAATTTCTACTCATCTGATTAACTTCAAATGAACCAGTCACAAACTTTAACCACCWGAATTCAACAATGCAAATATGTTTTCTGTGTATGCAGAAAAGAATTGTTATCAAAGTCATTCAACAGCTCAGATACAGTTTTGGATACTTTGCTTAACTCCTCTCTGCCAGCAACCTAACAATGTTCTGACAGMATGAACTGCYTCAGCATKTTGGATGGAGAACAGCAAGTTCYATACAACTTGCTGATTTCCCAAGTRTTACTTTTGTARGGAAAAAAGAAAACATACMTATATACCTGTTCAAAACAAATCCCACTTCCACCACAAATAGTCTGTAATTAATTCTATTATCATTTCTACATGCTGTACTTTTCTAATGGATTCTGTTTCAGACAAGCAAAAATAAAAGCCATCCATGGTTCATGGGGAAATGGCCACGTTTTCCAAAGACTGATGATCTTTTYTATCAATGAGTTAGAAATGTCAGGTGACTTTAGAGGGAAAGAAAGCCAAGTTTTTGAGGGATCTCCAGGCCTCAGGACACACACTACTCACATCAGTACCGTGCTTTCTTGTGGCCTGTGTGGCAAGAGATTTAATCTTCTCCTTGTAGAGCTGAGCAGCACGACTGTTGTACTTGGCATTGGTGTCATTGGTTGTGCACCCGTGTTGGTGGAAAAAAGCAGACTGGGAAGAGAGTACAGAAAATGCTGTGAGGAACAGGTTTAAAAAATAAAGCCATTTGACATAGAAATGTATTGCAATGCACAAAACGCTCTGCTCCTCTGCCTAAATCTAATAATTTAAATTACAAAGTCTAAGGAATCTCCAAAACATAAAGGAAACTCCACTCTGGCAATTTCTTTACATAYAAATAAAACAGAAAAAACCCAATGACATTAGTGGGATGCTTCAGAAGCATATACAAATGCAATCTTCCATCCTATACAAAGAATTTTAGTTCTGAAATCAAGTCATTAAGTGAAAGAAAGAGATAAAATTGATTGTCAGTAGCTGTGCTCCACAGGACGTTGCTAATATTCCACAATGAATTGCTTGGCCTCATCTCTGTCAGGCTGGAGAGAACAATGTATGTTCAACAGTAACAAAATGACTGCACAAAAATGCTCTTCCTCCAAAAGAAAGGTGTGTTTATRCACACTTTGATGTGCCCAGATATGTTTATGGACTTGTGTGTTTATATAAAATGAATAAATGATTGTGCATTTCTGCATGTAAATATATATACACCTATTAACTTGATACTCAGAGGGGCTTCTTAGAAACCCTATTCCAATTATCACAGAGATTTAATCTGAAAAAAAAAACAACCAAGAACACTTTGCATTTTACAGCTATCCAAAACATAGCAGGAAGCTCAGGACTGCTGTTATCCAGGATTCAGGCAATAACAGAACACAAATGATTAATGTTAATCCAGCAGTTAGTAAAACYAGCATTTGGTATTTAACTGGAACCAAAAGGGAATGGCTTTTTAGTGCCATTAAAAGAAAAGTTTTAATTTTACTTCTAATGTCCAAACAATTTACTAAGCTGGTTTTTCAAGTTTCAAGTATTAATCTTCTGAAGCAATCCAAACCAGACCATTGAGAATTTGAGGTATTTGGGGAGTTGTTGTGGGGATATTGCACATGTTGGTACACAGTATGATATGAAACAGTGACATCCAAGCAGCAAGACAAAATCTCACAAAATTAAAACAATAAAGCATTAATTTTATTTTTCTGAAAATAGACTTTCTAAGGTTTTTTAGACTTTGTTATCTCTTTTTTTCCAACTGCCTCAAACCCTTTATATAGCAAAATGTATATAATTTAATCAAAGATTTTAAACATGTAAGCAATGATGGTCRCAGGAAGTGGCCACAAGCTTGGTTTACAAGCCACCTTGCAGCACCTGTCKAAATTATGTTCCTGATCAAGGAATTTGATCTGGCCTTTTTAGTGATTTTCATCACTGATTTGCAAGAAAAATCAAATTATATCAAAATGGAAATGCTGCAAGAAAGGGGGATGAAGTCAGCATTCAAAGGAATTCCTTAAATTTAAACAATTTAAATGGAGGGKTGGGGCTGTAACGAAGAAAAAGGAYRGGAAAAATAAAAACATTCCCAGGAAGAGAGGCAGTAAGGACAGACAGTATTTTCCAAGCCTACCAAGCCTCAATGTGCAACGGAAACACTCAGGAGTACATACTGCATTTGCATTTCCTCCGACCTGCATGCATCTCAGCTGGAACCAAGACCAATTGGAATCCAATTCTGTAGATCTAAACACAAAGAAATGCTTTTAGTGTTACCTCCAAAGCCATTTAAAATCACTGTTTCTGTTTCTTTTGGTAATCTGCAGTTATTTATCAGACCAAAACAGCCCTGAGTCAGCAGCTGGGACACTGAGCTGGAATGGGACAAGTTCAGAAAGCAGACTGACTGCACCAACGGAATGACTGAGCACTACCCAGGCACCAGAACACAGAATAKTTTGGGTTGGAAGGRCAGAACTCAGGTGACACCACAATGAACTACCTCAGGAAGCAAAGCTRGCAAACAGAACACACTCCCAAGCAGCCATCAGATACAGCAAAGCCAACACAAACACTAAGAAAGTTTGAATCAGGAGGTGAAGAAGAACGGGTTTTCCTCTCTGAGGAACRTGAACAAACAAACCCATTCAAAGGTGCAGTTTCTACTGGCAGGACACAGCAAGTTCTTACCGAATGAAACTCAGATGAACACCAAGGGAGCGGTGGCTCCCTGAACAATCAATACACAGAAACACTCCGTAGGTGATGCTCGCCCAGCTGGGGTTCTTTGCTCCACAGTCAAAACACACCTGAAAGAAAACAAAGATCATTACCAGGACCTGAGCACAACCAGGCCCTGTGGTTGTATCACAGGTCAATGTAACACCCTGCAGGGATCCAACTTCATTAACTCATTCTTACAGCGTTTGTTGACAGGACAACTCCAAATATCCCAATTTTATCCATCTAAAGAGGAGTTACACAATCTGCCCACACAAATACATGCYTCCCCATTTCCAATTATAACCAGTGCACACAGGTTGAGAAATCAGGTCAGAGAACCCGTATCAGCCTAGTTCAAACACACRTTGAACACAGCAGTACCAGCACTGCAGGAATATGAAAATGTTCAACAAGTATTTCCCCGAGGGCAGGTTCTAATGTTGCATCTCTGAGCCCTCACACGGTATCAGCAGTACTAATGACATCATTATCTGCTTTCCAATACTGAAACCTCGACCTTCAGGGCAAGCCATGGAAATGCAGCTGTGTGAAGAAAGTCCCTGAGCACTGCCTATCCAGGCTGCAGACATCTGCATGATTCACTACCCACCAACTGCCACATCAGCCTTTCACCATCTGCACCAGCTGCTTAAAAACAACCAGCTCTACACTTACTGCATTTACAGACAAAACCAGGAATTTCCTACCCTCTGCCACCACACCGGATCTCTAACACCCAGCCAGAACCAGAACTGTGGCTGTAAATGCCTCACACACTTTGCAGGTCAGCAGACCATCGACTTCCAAGTCCTTCTTCAGCTATTCTGAGTTTGGTGCWTCTTTGAACAAGGCAAGAAAGAACCAGAAGAAAGCTACCTGATACAAATCAATTATCAGATGCAGGGAACAACAGAAATTTTAAAAGAAACAGCTAYACTGAGTAAATGCCATGTGTACCCATCTATTCCTGTATGACAGGACTTTATCTATCAATGCTTTTTCAGTGTTATCTGTGAAGGCTGCAGAGAAGTATTTTTACAGTAGAAGCACSCACCCATAGGTACAGTCAGTGGTATCTAGTGAGAAATAACGTCACAGAGAGATGAGCTTTCCCACACAAACTGAAAGCATTAAAATCTGAAACTTTATCCTTTAACATCCTCCTATGAACTCAATGCATCCTCAGATAGCAATGGAAGCTCTACCTATACGCAGCTATAAAAAACAAATTTTATTCCAAGTCAGGTGGGGACATATGGAACTGCATAAACACACACCACAGTGCTTCCAGCACCTCCTTGCCAAGCTGAACAACAAAATAAATTAAAATTAAGAAGTCTTCTTGCCAGAAACTCCCTCTATACAATTAAACAGAGATTTTTGTACCTGTTTTTTTGTACATACACAGTCAAACAAGCCCTGAGTCTGCTCTCAAGTCCCATCATCCACCGAAATTAATTTCAAGTACATGCCCAGGAGCAGTTTGAGGCTAAACTCCTYGGTTTAATGTGGATCTGTTTAGCTTGCACAGTCCAAATTTAGCAGGCACAAGCACAGTTTACCAGCATACCCAGCATTAACTGTTCCAACAACTGAACATTTTAAGGGTGAGCTTCAGTTAGGTCACAATTGGTAACACACAGAAAACATGGAGATCACCGCTTCTGCATGTGCAGGTCCTGCCTTTGCCTCTAAACAGGGACCTAATATTTATTAATGTGAAGTTATTTACATATCCCACTGCTGTATGTGGAAATGCAGCATTCACTGGCATGCAGCAGAAACACAAGCTACACAGAACGTGGGACAAAAGGAAGGGCTAACAGGAGTCCCTGGAACAAGGTCAGGTGGAAGAATGATAGAGAGAGTGAGGGAAAAACAAGAATGAGTAGGATTTCATAAGAAAACACACAGAGTAAGCAGTCAGACCTTGTTCTTTTTTTCCCCAACTCCTTCAAAAACATGAGACTTATCTTCATTTTAAATTGACTTATTTTTAGGCTTTTCCTTACAAGGCCAAAGGAGGATGAGGACAACAAAAAGAAGATTGTGCTTGAAAATAAAGTCAACAGATCAGCCTTGTTTCTAATACTGGAGAGGAAAGCTGACTTACAGCTGTAAGTCTTGTGGAAATTCCTTGGAGTACAAATGAGAAAGGAAAATCTGGAGTGGATGGTTAAAAAAACTACCCATGTTTTTAAAAGTTCAGTGAGAAACACACCTGAAGACTCTCCTCCTTTCCCTTTCCTCCAATAATAAGCACTTTGTAATTTCATCATCTGAAAGCCAATTGCATCACCTTGGAGATGCTGCCACAAAGCTGCACAGCTCAGTATCTTCACTCATCCAGGAGTCTCTCCCAGATACCTGTGGAGATTATTCACAYAGGCATATGTGAAGCATAAAAATCTACCTATCAGGACTGAGATGCACGCAGGAACATCAATTTTCTTGTGAAAGCAAAGGAGGAACTGCTATTTCCATCAATGCTATGCAACAGAAATAGATGCATCTTTCATTAACATTTAGATTCATTTTGCTTAGTCTTTCAATTTTTAAAGTGCTTCCCATCACATAAATTTTAAGAAGAACCAGGGAAAAAATGAAAATCCATTTCAGAGCCATCCTGTGAAATTGTTTCCATTTTAAAAGCAAAGTGCATTTTCTGTACAGATGTAGGTGCAACTAAAATATTAAAATAATGATTAAACATAAATTTGAAGGATATGCGTAAATAAGCTAGTACTTTTAAAATACACTTGTATGCTTTTTGTTTATTTTTTGTTAAAGCATTTAATGACAGTGTAGATTCAGTAAGAATCACTTTGGAAAAAAACAGCCAAAGACCTAACTGAGATGTTTATATGAGAGCAAACACAGAGATWTGGGTATAATCCACAGCAAGCAATCACTAAATCATAAAGCATCCACCTTGCACAAGACATGTCAATAAATAGTCATTGAATATAGAAACACGGTAAAAGATAGCTGATAGGAGTGCTATTTTTGGCACAAGCAGAAGAGGTCAGTGGGTTCAGCAAGATCACTGATCCCTGAGGTCAGGGTTACACAGAATTTTCAGCCTCTGCCCTTTGGACCTGTCCTGTACAGGGGCTCCAGCCCCAGGGCAGATCCACACCCTGCCATTCCCAGCTCTGCATTCAGCTCCCTGAACAACTGCCCAGCTGGAACTCAGGAGCAGTGCCACACTGGCCCAAGGTGATGGAAACCATGCAGCTCCTCTTAGTCACCAGCTATACCCAGATATGCATTCTGCCCAATTCTGCAAGCAGCTCCTCTTAGTCACCAGCCACTGTACCCAGATATGCATTCTGCCCAGCTGGAACTCAGGAGCAGTGCCACACCGGCCCAAGGTGATGGAAACCCGAACAGCTCCTCTGAGTCACCAGCTGTACCCAGATATGCATTCTGCCCAGCTGGAACTCAGGAGCAGTGCCACACTGGCCCAAGGTGATGGAAACCATGCAGCTCCTCTTAGTCACCAGCTGTACCCAGATATGCATTCCTTTTTCTCTGGCACCAGCACCAATAACTCAGCTGCTGATCCCACAGGGCCACAYGGACTCAGAGCAAAGGTAGGGCCAACTCCCAGCACAGCCACCCGGCCAGGAATGCCAGCATCACACCTGCACGGCTGGCCACGAGAACACAACAAAACTGCCTGTTCTGCAAGTGCCATGATCTCAAAATCAGGGACACAAGATTGTAGAGTCCATCCTGGGGCAAAACCCGACACACACACAAAACACACCCACAACACACATGGCAATGAGACAACTCAACAACTGATTAACCACCAGCACAACACGCACACTGGGAGTCCGAGCAGAGACAGGAATACCATCAGAAACCAAAGAAAAGAACCAGGGGGAAAGGAATGAATAACCAACAGTTTCAGARGAATTGATATATGACAGATTAAAAGAGACTTTTGGCCCAGTCTGAGTGTGCAAGTCTTCAAACGATCTGAGCTGCATAGCTGGAACACTCAAGTTAACAATATCAAGTAGCTTAAGGACTATGAACACTCTTATGGGTACAAAATACATCCTATTTAACAACTGGAACRTTTGTTAAGTCATGGGGCAGTTGATCACCAGTTTGCTGTCATCAGGCACTCTGYATTATGTAACACCCAAAGACACCAAGAACTCAACCTCATCATAAAGGGAACTAACATCAAATTACAGATGTTCATTTCAAGACAATTATTCAAATATCACTTAAMACTACAACCCACAAATTAAACTCTRTAYTTATTGAAATAAGGWTTTCTTTCCTAAGCTTATGTGCACTAAGAACTACTGCAGAGCACCCAGAACAGTGTAAATGCACATGCCTGCCTAGAGTTCTTCCCCAGCTCTACACATAAACCACAGTTAAAGCAAATTACTAAACTTTTAATACAGAACCCTTTTGAACATATGCACTTTCCCATGTCTTTCTTCCCCAACAAAAAAAAACCCAATACTTAAAAGGGGCAGAGTGCTTAAGAAGAACACAACAGAAAGGAAACAAACAGAAAGGAAGCAAAGAGAAATGAAACCAACAGAAAGAAAACAAGCAGAAAGAAAACAAACAAAGGAAACAAACAGAAAGGAAACAAACAGAAAGTAAGCAAACAAATGAAACAAACAGAAAGGAAGCAAAGAGAAATGAAACAAACAGAAAGGAAGCAAAGAGAAAGGAAACAAACAGAAAAGAAACAAACAGAAAGGAAGCAAACAAAGGAAACAAACAGGAAGCAAATATAACAGGAGAAACTGATGGAAGAAATAACTTTTCCTGAAGGTGAATGGTCAGACAGACGGAACGGGAGAGTGATGAGMTCTGAAGTGCTGTTTGCACTCTCCCTCCCTGTCCTCTCAGGTCAAGCAGACCGGGCACACCGCATTGTTACCAAGTTCTCTGTGCCTGAGCCGTTTCTTTCGCACTGACCCACAGCGAGTGGCAGCACACATTGTGCTGATACTGCTGGGTCAACATGAATTTCTGTGTAGCATCCAACACGGGGAGACAGATACACCTGAGCAACCACAGCCACCAGATCAAATCTCCACGGTACAAAGGATTCCAGTACAKGGAACTGCTCGAGGCACTCCATCCTTGCCGGGCAGGGGCAGTACTTGATAATCCCCCTGTGATCCCAGTACCGAACAAGCATCACTACAGCCTTAAAACGACTCAATTTTGAGGCACAGTGCCAGTGAATTTCAGGAGCTTATAAGGGATCTCTCACACTCTCATTGTTGGGATTAGGACCTATTCCTTCATAAACTTTTTACCCCACTGCAAAGGCAAGTTTTAAGAATACTTTTCTCGGAAACCGAGTGCTCACCTCTGAGCTCTGACTTCTGAAAAACTACACCTGTACATTCTGAACGAATTGCGTTCAAAAAGTGAYAGCCAGTTTTGGACCAAAGACAGACATCCGGATTCCCATTCGCAGAAAACAAACCCAACGTGTTTCTCCGTAATCCAAAGTTTCCTGGTGGGTGTATTTTCCATGTGTGCTCTCAGGGCACATSGCAGAGCCAACACAAACACGCAGAACAGAGCACGGAGCAGATGGAGGAACCTGTGCCACCTTCCCAGCCCACACCTGCACAGGAATGGACACACACAAACACCTCCAGAACACGGCAAAACCCACCCGAGCACGGCACAAACCAACGAGATCACAAACAACAAACTCCTATCACTGCAGAAGCGGCTGTGCCACTTTGTTGGTCAAAAAAAAAAAAAAAGCAGGGGAAAAAAAAAAAAAAGAAAAATACGTATCACTCAACGCCACGTTGCGGCTGGTTCGGAACTTGTTTTTATGCTCATGGGAGCTGATCCTCAGAGCGGACCTGACTTGATCCTCAAAGCGGAGCCGACCCTCACCGGACCTGATCCTTGTAATGGACCTGACCCTTACCGGACCTGACCCTGACAATGGACCTGACCCTCAGACCGGACCTGATCCTTACAATGGACCTGACCCTCAGACCGGACCTGATCCTTACAATGGACCTGACCCGACCCTGAGCGGACCCGACCAGACCCTCACCGGACCCGATCCTCACCGGACCTGACCCTCACAATGGACCTGACCCGACCCTTACAGCGAACCTGACTTGATCCTCAAAGCGGAGCCGACCCTCACCGGACCTGATCCTTGTAATGGACCTGACCCTTACCGGACCTGACCCTCACCGGACCTGACCCTCACAATGGACCTGACCCTTACCGGACCTGATCCTTACAGCGGAGCCGACCCTCACCGAACCTGATCCTTGTAATGGACCTGACCCTTACCGGACCTGATCCTCACAATGGACCTGACCCTTACCGGACCTGATCCTTACAATGGACCTGACCCTTACCGGACCTGATCCTTACAATGGACTTGACCCTTACCGGACCTGATCCTTACAATGGACCTGACCCTCACCGAACCTGACCCTCACAATGGACCTGACCCGACCCGACCCTCAGAGCGGACCCGACCCGACCCTCAGAGCGGACCCGAGCAGCCGGTGGGCGCCGCACCGCCCTCCCCAGGGGCTCATCCCCTCGGGATGCGGGATCCCGGCCGGAGGGGACGGGGACAGGCAGGGAAGGGCTCCCCGCTCCCCCCAGTTCACCGGCCGGACCTTTCCCCATTGTCCCGGGCGGGACTCTCGGGCTGCGGGCCCTGCGCTTCCCCGCCCCGCCGGCTGTGGACGTGTCACCGCGGGSAGCGGAGCGGAGCGCTGCCCGGCCCCTCAGCCCCTCACCTTGTTGGTGGGCACGGAGCGGAGCCGCTTGAAGATGGCGCCGATGTCCTGCTTGCTGGGCTCGCACATGGCGCCGGGGAACGGGCAGGGAGCGGGCAGGAGCCGGGGGAGCCGGGGGAGCGCGGCCGGGGCTGCCGGGACGCTCCGCCCGCCCGCCGGGCCTGCCCTGGAGCCGAGGGGCGGTGCGGCCCCGCCCGGTTACCGCGGAGACGGGAGCGGAGCGGGGCTGTGCGGGGCTGCTGGCGAGGGGAACGGCCCGCACACACCGCCTGAGCCCGCACGGATCGCACAGCACACACCGCCTGAGCCCGCACGGATCGCACAGCACACAGCTTCGGCTCGGAAAGCAGCGCGGAGAGCAGCGGCTCCAACCTTTGGGCGGCCCCGCTGTGTCAGCCGGACCATGGCACGGAGCGAKTGCCACGTCCGCCCTGCCCGCAGCTCCGGGGATGGGGATGCACCGCCTCCCCGGCAGCCCTTCTGATCGCTCATCAGCCGTGCCCGGAAAAGAACCGACCTTGTTSAAATCTAACCCTCCCCCGGCCCAGCCTGAGGCCGTTCCCTCTCCTCCTGTCCCTGTTCCTGGAGCACAGCCCRACCCCCCGGCTGTCCCCTCCTGTCAGGGGTTGTGCARAGCCACAAGGTCCCAAATGATACCCCTTTGCTCCAGGCTGAGCCCCTTTCCAGCTCCCTCAGCCATTCCTGGGGCTCCAGACCCTTCCCCAGCTCCGTTCCCTGCCCTGGACTCTCTCCAGACCCTTCCCCAGCTCCGTTCCCTGCCCTGGACACGCTCCAGACCCTTCCCCAGCTCCGTTCCCTGCCCTGGGCACACTCCAGACCCTTCCCCAGCTCCATTCCCATCTCTGGACTCTCTCCAGACCCTTCCCCAGCTCCATTCCCACCCCTGGACACGCTCCAGCCCCTTCCCCAGCTCCGTTCCCTGCCCTGGACTCTCTCCAGACCCTTCCCCAGCTCCATTCCCATCCCTGGACTCTCTCCAGACCCTTCCCCAGCTCCATTCCCACCCCTGGACTCTCTCCAGCCCCTCAAAGTCCATCTTGCAGTGATGGACACAGAACTGGACACAGCACTGGCAATGCCCCTCAGGCTGCCCTCAGCAGGGGATGGTCACTGCGCTGGTCCTGCTGGCCACACCATTGCTGCTCCAGGCCCGGTGCCTTTGGCCTCTTGGCCACCTGGGCACGCCTGGGCTCATGTCCAGCTGCTGTCAGCAGCAGCCCCAGGCCCTTTGCAGCCCCTCTGGCCCAGCCTGGAGCTGCAGGGGCTGCTGTGACCCAGGGGCTGCTGTGACCCAGGGGCTGCTGTGACCCAGGGGCTGCTGTGACCCAGGGGCTGTTGTGACCCAGGGGCTGCTGTGACCCACGGCCAGGACCCGGCACTTGGCCTCGTTGAACCTCATTCCTTTGGTCTCAGCCCATTTATCCATCCAGATCCCACATCGAGGATGTGCAGATGTGAATCAACCCCTCTGAGACCTCCAAGATGGTTTTTGACTAAACTAGGAGTCCTGACATGAATCTTTTAATGTTTTTAGGATGATGAGAAAGGCCAGAAACAATAAAAACCTTTTGTCCTGTCTCTCCTTATACTTCACAAAGGAATATGCTATGAAGCCAATATCCAGGAAATTACTATGAAATCAATAAATTTTTCCTTCACTCTACAGGCTATCACTYACTGTAGAAATCTGAGGCATCCATGACCCAGGATAACTGTGAGGCCGAAGACATTTGGAAGCAGAAGCATAAAAGTCTGACCAGCAGAAGAACAAACATGAGCATAAGAGCTTTACTGAATCCCTTTATTGGTTTCTGTGCATGTATTATAAAGATGGGGTACATCACCAACAGCAGCAACACAGTTTAAATACAAATAAGCTTAGATATAAGGAATATTCTAGAAATCTCTGCTAAACAGACCCCTCCTACTCAGGGTCTGCCAATATTCTGCAGCCTGCCCTAAAGAAGTTATAATGGATAAGATCCGAAAATGATATAAAAACAGACAGAAAAATTATAATTACAAAAAATGTGTAACCTCAGGTGCCTCAGTTCCACTGGAGGACTCAGCTTTAACTGCTATGGCACTTGGGGAAACAAAGCCTCAAACAAATACAAAATTAATTACTGCCCCAAGACAAAAACAACACATTGTGAGGTGCTTTTCTGGACAAATGGAACAGAATAATTTTATTCTAGCCAAGGAAGAGGTGAAACTGAGACTTCTCTACTAACCACATTTAGTTTCTTGAACCTKCAATATTCCTTTCATATTCATGTTCATAAATCCATTTCATATTTATATTCATATTCATAAATCCAGCTAAAGGCTGTCAGAAGAAGAAAAATCAAGTTCAAGCTTGTGCATTATAAGAAAGTTCAGTACAACCTTTCACATTCCCTGTTTTGTCCATGAGTTTTTGCACCTGCACAGAAAGYACTCTAAGAGCTTATCTGTATTGCAAATCAGTGCAGAATCAAGGCAGATCTGAATTAAAAGTATGCAACCACCTGGTCATTTTTGTTGTCTAAACAGACCCAAATCCACATTTTGATGCAGGATTTTGAGCTTGTGACTTGGTACATACACTGATATAATTGAATGGTTGCTGGTACTACAGGATTAAGAAAATTCCGAATAAAATTAATCTCCTTCTTGTCCAGAAAGGTTAGAGGTTTGACCGAGATCTGGGATGACATAACTGAAGAGTGATCAGACTGATAGCATGTCTTCATTCATAAAGGTCTCTTCAGAAAGAGTGTAAAATAACACGTGTTTGTGTCCTGTTTTGTTGAAGAAGCAGAACCTTCCTGTGCTGAGTTATCTGCAAATAAAAGAGACAAAAGATGCTGGAATTAGAGTACCTTAGTGAAGGTCAACCTGCTGTAAGTGTCCTGAGAGGAAAGAGAGGGCACCTGTGCCCCTGGCAAGGTTTGGGGTGTGTSGGGATGGAGGTGTGGGCACACAGCTGTGACCAGGGACAGGAACATGGAGCCTGCAGTGTGTCCAGTGACCCTTCCAGGGACAGCCACCTGGAGAGCCATGAAACGGGATTTATGGTCTGCAAGGAGCACTGGGTGTAAAGGGTGTCCCTGCAGGGCTGCCATTCCTGCCCCAAATCAGACAGGTGCCTTCAAATCCCAGCCTGGACTACACAGCCTTTGGTTTGGGGCTTCCGTGTCCCTCCTCTGAGMAATTCCAAGTGTGTGGAAATGGAGCAGGGTGGGGAGGGTTTACCCGAGTGTCAGCAGGGCTGGGGAGGGTTTACCGGAGTGTCAGCAGGGTGAAGGGCTCACCTGGAGTGTCAGGATGGAGAAGGGCTCATCCCGAGTGTCAGCAGGATGGGAAGGTTTTACCCGGAGTGTCAGCAGGATGGGGAAGGGCTCACCCGGGGTGTCAGAAGGGTGGGGAAGAGCTCACCCCGAGTGTCAGAGGGATGGGGAAGGGCTCACCCCGAGTGTCAGAAGGACGGGGAATGGCTCACCTGCAGTGTCAGAGGGATGGGGAAGGGCTCACCCGGAGTGTCAGGATGGGGAAGGGCTCACCCCGAGTGTCAGCAGGATGGGGAAGGAGTCACCCGCAGTGTCAGAAGGATGGGGAGGGTTTACCCGCAGTGTTAGCAGGGCGGCAGGCTGTGCCTCAGTGGCTGTAACATTTCAGGGCCAGCAGGATGACGGTGACGAGCAGAATCACTGCGGAGAAGAGCAGCGCGACGACAACGTAGCACCAGGGAGGGTTCTCCGAGCAGGTCACTGCCAGAGAACAAGGGACAGAAACAGCTTTGGTTCTAAGTTACAGGAGAAGGGAAAATCACCGTGCCCAGGCCTCCAGACACAGCCTGCTGTAAATACAGCTCTGTATATCTGTGTAGGTTTACGTGTATACAAACCTGGATGTAACTGCCTACACGTGAAATCACATYCTCAGGGTCAGACAAACCCTTTTCCTGGCCAGTCCTAAATGTGACCATCACAGCTGTTGAGAAGACACCTCAAAACACGACCWGTTACCTTTGCCAACAAGCTGTGCCAACACCGGTTTGCCCAAGTTTTGCCATGCTCACACACAGCAGTGCTGGTGCCTCCTGCTCTGGAACATTCCCTGCCCTTTCCTTGCAGAATGGCTCGCACTGGTTGTGCTGTCCTGTGCTCATCTCCTGGGGTTACATAACTGAAGACCCTCAGGGAAAGCTGAAAGTTCCCAGTCGGGCTTTTAAAAGAGGTTTTATAGGTRGTTTGAAATTCTAGAGAATCTTTCCAGGTTATGATAATTTATAAGCACAATAAAGACACGTTTGTTTCACTGGTCTTTAAATGCCTGCCTCCATCATTTTCTGCTCCAGCTGTAATCCTGACCAGGATCACTGTGCTCATTCGATCCCAATTCCTTAGGGCTTTCCATTTAAACTGCTCCCYAAACTAAACAAGAATTAGAACATTGGACTTATGTGGTTTTAAGGAGCTTCYGGTGAAGAATGTGAAGGGACAGAACTCTCTAACAGCATTTCTCCATATCTAGAGCATATGCAGACTTTGATACTCCTCAAACAAAATCCTAAAAGCTTGGACAGTCTAGGCAGAAGCAGAGAAAGGRAGGGTGGGCTGAATGTCAAAAGGCAGCCAAAAACCAGAAGGTCAATGGCCCTGTGTCAAACTTCACTGCTGACAACACATTCCATGTGCAGTCCGAGCCTGGATTCACCGGGATGAGATCAGAGGGCATTTCAACGAAGGCAGTAAATGATTTTTATCTTTGGAACAGGCAGGCTGAGCTCTCCACCTGCCCCACTCCCTTCCCTGCCTGACTGGCACTTCTATTCACTAAAACCATCTGAAGTTTCAGTTTCTTTTTCCTCGTTGTAAGGCCAAACTAAACCCCAATGGAAATATTTGTTTGCACTAGCATTTCCCACACATAACATTTTTCCATCTATGTCTTAATTGCTCTTATGCATCACACAAATGCAATATTTTCTTCTTCATTTTCATCTCATACACGAGAGTCAAAGCTCATATCCAAAATGTTATTTCACTTTGCACAACAAAATTTACTTTCAAGACTGGTTAAATGGTTTGAGACAGTTTAAAGTATCTTAAAATTTTAACTTAAAGAAAGATAGACACAATTTTTCTGAAATGGCAAAAAAACTGTTCAGAAATTTTGTTTCCTGCCTGTTACTTTCCAAAAGTAACTCAGAWTTGCTTTAAATACTATTGCTGACCTGTTCATTCACCCAAAATTCATTTGGAAGTGAAAACAATATATGGAAATTGTTGCTAAAATGAAGAGTTCACAAGTGCCTCCACTACAAAATTAATTTAAAGCACGTCATGARCATCCCTCAGAAATGGGGCAGGGGAAAATGGATCAAAATCCTGTGCAGCAAAGAGAGAAAGTGATGCTCTCCCATATTCTGAAAAAATGTGCTCTTTGGCTGCTGAAATAGAAGGAGAAAACATGAAGTGTCCTGCAGCAGTGCCATACCTGAATGTGTATTTTTGGATGTGCTGTCAGGCCTGTCAGATCTCAATTTCACATTCACCTCAGCATATGTGACTGGATCACCTGGGGGGAGGAAAAGTGCTGAAATTACTGCCAGAGTTCATGCAATAATTGTTCTGCTGTGCAGTATGCCAAGTCAATCAATCAATCAATCAATCAATCAATCAATGTATTTATTAATTTTTTGAAAATTTTTTAAATCCTTCTAGGTGATGGTCAGTTATCATACTCTGAACTACTCTATAATTAATTATATTTTTTCCTTGCCATTTCACATCTTACATACACATTTCTATTTTCTGTCAATCTTTAAGCAGAATTTAATGGCAATAGCCACCTTTTCTGGCTAAATTAATTTCTTTTTTTTTTTTAATTCTTAATAAATCACTGTCATGGTTTCTGTGTTGTTTTCTGATGTCAAAGCCAGAGATGAACTGYGAGATAGAGGGGAAGATCTGCAGGACAGGACATGTGTCACTGCCCCAGCGTGGGTTGGTGTGGCAGAGAAGGAAGGAAGGAAGGAGCTGTATTTTTATWTCAGCTGCATGCACCACCTTCAGCGTGGCTGCTTTGCATCTTCTGCCTCATTCCCCAGGAGCCACTTTCAAAAAATGTGCTCACTGAAAATTATTTCTCGTGTATGAAATAAGATTTATTTTGCCTGAGCTGCTGAGGTCTACCTTGGGCTTACAAAAAATGTTGAATCCAAAGTATTTTCAGAACTAAGCACCTTTGTCAGGCAGCAGCCAAGGGGTCAGAGCAGTTTAACAGCACCTGGGAGAAGGTGTGAAAGCATTGGAACACACAGAGAAATTGAGGACAAAGATTGTATTTATATCATTTTATGTCYACAAGAACATGAAAAAATATGAATTATATAGACAGGTGATTTTGATTAATTTTCACTATATCTCACTAGGACACCCCGGTGCTATTAATTCGTGCCAAATTCAAGACTGATTTAAAGTATTTCTTCATGCCAGATATTCCAATCAGCCTGAGGAAGTCCTTGGTGTAGGATGCTGTTTAAGCAGAGCATTTATTGGGACATCAACAGGGGTGCAAGACTCACAGAAGGGGCAAGAATGTAGATATTGCAATTGAATTTTTTTTTCCCAAAAGATGATGACAAGTTAAACCATGCTGCCATACTCTAAAACAMAAAGCTCTGTTTTCTGATCAAAATAAAAAAAAAAAAGTTAAATTTGATACTTTTGTTTTAAGACATTAATTATTTCCTACCTAAATCCATTAAGAGCCATATTTTACACTTTAATTTTGACAATATTTTTTTAAGCAATGCTGTTTTAAAGTTGAAGGCATCGGTAGTTCTAGTAGTACTAACAGTTGTAGAACTAAGTAAATTGTAATACTAACAGTTTTCAGAATTACAGAAACTTCAATTAAATCTTGACTTGTATTTTTCTCTACACAGAACTTTTAGAAGAGARAGGGACAACAACAGAGTAAGACAGAGAAAAAGAGAAAGAAAAGAGAAAGAGAAGGAAAGAAGAAAATAGAATCAGACCTATCACTTTAGAATTTAAAATGATTTCTGGTGTCTAAGAAAGTGAATCAAATTAAAATACAAAATGTAAGTGGACTGCAGAAGTCCATTCAGTGAACTTCAGCCACCAATGAGTTTCCATTAAAGAGTATAAATGTGTTCAGAGTTTGAACATGGATGTGTTGCAGGGACAGCCCATTTCAGCCATCTTACTGAAAGCCAGACAGGATCCTAAAGGTCAATCTTCACTTTTGCTGAAATTCAGCTCATTCTGTTCATGAATGCMAATTTGCCAAGAGATAGAGGTGATAAACAGGTGGATATTAATTAACAGTCAACAAAGCTTTCAGTGACTTTGGCTGCCCATGGACAGCTCAGGAAAGACTGAAAGTTCTGAGAATGTGTCAATAGCAAAGGAAAAGAAAGCAACATCAAGATGACCATTTCTTTACCTGCATCTGGAGCTTCTGCAATAAAATTCACTCTGTCCTGGGGCGACACCTCAGCGTAGAGCACCTCAGCTGCCATTCTGCAGAGCTCAGAGGTGCCCTCAAAATGGACCCTGAACAAGGCACTGCCCCCATCTCTGACCTCCCCCAACACACCAAATGAGGTCAACACAAAGGTTCAGATGGCTGCAAAACGGAAGGAAACAAGAAAGTTTCTTTTTTAAAACGTAATTCTCGCCTTGTAGCTTTCGATAAACAATTCTCTTGTTGTATGTTCTATTAAAAAATGAGATTTTGATCAATTTTCTCATCAACTGTGACCTTCAGCCCACACATAATTTTCATTTGGAACCTGAGCAGGCAACATGCTGAATATGTTCATATTCTCTAACCACCTGGACGTTAAAAGGTGTTTCAACACAAAACACAACTCATGGTTTTTAGATTGCTCATTTTGGGATTATTAGATTGCTTTGGTGTGGGATTATCAGATCCCTTCCTCCTAAACTTCARTAGTCCAGGGTTAAAACCAAAAAACAACGATATAGGGAGGAACAGAAGGAATATCTGATCTTGCTGAAAAAATGAATTTAAACATTTTTAGATAATTGTTAAAAAATTTATTTCATACAGGATAAAAATAATTTTAAAAGTTGTGCTTGAAAATTGTACAAGATCCACTTCCTTTTTTTTCTTTGGGTGTTCCTCCCCATATAAATTTCTAAATCTATTGGGTTTTTTTCTAAATTTTTGAGTTTATGGTAACTTAGAATGATACCAAAACTTTGAATTCTTCTCACAGGAACTTCTGCTCTTCAACCAGCCCTWCACCACACACAAACCATCAGATCCCGGGGCACTGTTAAGCTCAGAATTAAACCAGGGCTGAGTCTGACCTCTGATTCCTCTGCATGCTGATCACCAAASTGTCTCGTTAAAGGCAGAAATTGTGATTATTTGGAGTTATGTGGTGGCAAGTCAAAAATGCAATATTGGGAGCAGCCCCAGCAGAAGGATGAACAACACTTTGGCATTTCCATCTAATCATTGAGATGTTTTGAGGATGGGCCATCACCATCCTGGTAACCAAAAGGTTTTCCATTGATCCCACAATGGTTTGGGTTGGAAAGGACCTTAAAACCAATAATTCCAGCCCAGTTCCCATCCCAACATCCCATCCCASCTCATTCCAGCATCCTCCTCACCCCTCAGCAGGTACCTGATGATTCAGTACAAAGAAACCTTTCAGCCTGAGTTTGCAGCCAAGGAGCTCTGGGGAAGATACTTTAACCAAACAACACGAGAAGGGATTTGTGTTAATACTTTGGCACTAAACTGTGTGCCCATTGCCCGTGTGCAAAGCCAGATTAAATTTATTTCGTACATAAAGATGTTCCTATTGTTAGAAGGATATCTCAATAATTTGGAAGGGTTTTTTTTCCCTCCTGCATTAATCCTTCGCATTGGAATCACACACAGTAGTCACTAGATGGCTCTACTCACCATAAAATATTTCAGAATTTCTATTCCATTTGAGCTGATGAACAATTGAAGAGCCTGTGCAGCCTTTTTTCCCAAAGCATGAGTGGCATGAGAGTGCCCTGTTTAATTCCTTGAGTTTCTGTGATGAACCTGCTCTGTCCCAGCTCTGCTGCAGGAAATCCTCTGCCTTTCTACAAACTGCAGCATTTTCCCTCCCTGAAACAGATAATAGCAGACTGTCATTGCTGGACGGGGCAGAGCTGGAACGGGACAATCTGTGGAAAACCTTTTTTATCCCATGGTTTTGAACTCTTCACTGTGGAGAATAAATTCATGTCATTTCTATCCAAAACAAGCACAAAACTTATGTGTAGAAATCTGCAGAATAGGCCTCTGTATCACTGGGAGTTTCCAACTTTTGAGCATAAACTGGCGAGCTGGCTAAAGCCAAACAAACAGAATAAAAGCCACCAAGAACAGTATTTAAAAAAGAATTTTCTTCCCCTCCACCTTTTTTTTTCCCTTTTAAGCAGTCTGTATGAGGTGGCAGATGCAAAAGTAGTATTTTTGGGTAATAAATCCTGTATTTTCAGGAGCACAGAGGCCTTCCCATCTGATAATTAACCACCCTGCCCTATATATMTTTTCCTAGAAGGGGTATAGTAAAATATTTCAAATTCAAAAGTACTGGATGCTGTACATTCCAGATTTCCTCTGATAACCTTATTTCAAATATTTGAAGACCTTCCTAGGTCTGAGCAKATCAATTTATAGTATATCATAAAAAAAGAACAACAAAATTGTGATTCTGGGCTGAAATTAATAATCATCTGCCTTCTGCCAGAAAGTAATGCAATGTTCTATACACAATGTTCAAAAAGCCTTGATCTTAAAGATTTTATGATGAATTACGATAAATTCCAAATGGTTGTGAGATCCCACTGGAAGCAGTGGTACTTCAGGCACTTTTCCTGTGAAAATAGGTTAATGAAATTTGGGATAGACAAACTGGAAGTTCCAAAACCACAAGAAACATCATATTCCTCAGGAAACATCATAACACTTAGTTGTTGGTTTTTATTTCTTATTCCTATTCCTATTCCATGCTGGCTTAGTGTGGATATGGTCTTTAGAAGCCAAACTGCTGAATTGTGCTCCATCCCTTGCACAGCTGACCTGAGCTGTCATTTACGAGTTTATTTTTGATTGCATAATTGCAACATTTTGAATTATTATTATTTGCCAATTAAGCAATGAAAATATATAAAAATTGCAATTGTACAATGAATAAAGTCCCCTTTTTTTTTTTTTTTTCAGGAGCTGTTGTGCAGGAACAAACACACGTCAGAACTATGCCTGGGGTCTCTCATTCCCATTTCCTGTCCCATTTGTGAGGATTCCTTCTGCAACAAAGGTCTCTCATTCCCATTTCCTATCCCATTTTTGAGGATTCCTTCTGCAACAAGGGTCTCCCATTCCCATTTCCTATCCCATTTTTGAGGATTTTTTGAGGATTCCTTCTGCAACAAAAGTCTCCCATTCCCATTTCCCATCCCATTTTTGAGGATTCTTTCTGCAGCACAGAGAGCCCCAGCAGGAAACCAACAGCGAGTTAAAGAACTCGTGCTGTGACMCAGTGGGTGGAAAGTCTGAGTTTGGAGAAGAGCAGGGTGTTTGTCAGGACTG
>NW_026624353.1:52224-54467 GCF_030028575.1 Malurus melanocephalus
GCAGAATCAGCTCGATCCCTGCAGCAGCCGATCTCACACTGCTCAGARCTGCAGAAACCACGGTGCTGTTTGCTGAGCCTCAAATAGGGTCACCGAGAGCTCCCTCAGACACTGTTTGTGTTCTTTGTCCTAAAATCCCCACAAATGAGAGGGGGCTGCAGAATGGGGACCTCTCTGCCAGGAAGATCCCGTTCCAAGGGGAGCTCCGGAAAGGAACCCGTGTGAGCTGAGCCTAAAGGAGACCTGCAAGGCAGTGAAGGACAAGGGGGAATGGCTTCACACTGGCATAGTGCATTTAGGTTGGATATGAGGAAGGAATTCTGGGTGCCCAGAACAGCTGTGGCTGCCCCTGGATCCCTTTGAGTGCCCCTGGATCCCTTAGAGTGCCCCTGGATCCCTTTGAGTGCCCAAGGCCAGGCTGGATGGGGCTCTGAGCACCCTGGGACAGTAGAAGGTGTCCCTGCCCATGGGTCAGGGGGTGCAATGAGATGATCTTCAAAGTCCCTTCTAACCCAAACCATTCCAGGAATCTAAAACACAACATTTCTGCTCTGCAGAAGCCAAGGTGAGGGTGGAAGCTGCAGAAGAAATCCCAAGGCAGAGCACAGGATGGGAAAAGGGGGCTGCAGCTCTGTGACTGCAGTGCCACCAGATGAGAAGRGTTTGAAATCATGAACAATCTGTAGCCTGCTCAGAGCTTCCCTGGCAGCCTGAAAAGTGAAAGATTTGCAGAATTTGGTTCCTCTTATTTTTGTTCTGACTGTGTGAGACCTTCCCCGCTCTGTTAAAGCACCTTTGGTGTCTTTTGATGTGTACATTAAACCTCTGGGCAGCTTCCTGCTCGTCTGCATGCTGCCAAAGCACTTACAGGAATTCTGATCTTCACTTACATGAAATTACATTAAACACAAAGAGGACTTCTGAGTTTTTATTACATTTTGCACTATAAGCATGTTCAAGAAAGTAAATATTATTATATTTCAGAGTTAAGCAGGTTGATTTTCCCAACACATTTGAGCGATAACAAACCACTGAGACCTGCTAAAACCATGGCTGCTTTTAGGCACGGAAAGAGATTTCTCAGACAYGGAGCCCAAACATTGC
This sequence comes from Malurus melanocephalus, assembly GCF_030028575.1. Classification (NCBI taxonomy): domain Eukaryota; kingdom Metazoa; phylum Chordata; class Aves; order Passeriformes; family Maluridae; genus Malurus; species Malurus melanocephalus. Next base: position 53,329 of record NW_026624353.1, read on the forward strand.
AAAAAGTCCCCACCAGCTGTGTGACCAGAAACTCTGAGTTCTKGTGGTTCAGGATTTTCACAGCATTTTTATATTTTGTGGGGAACATCACTGACCTAGCAGGATATTACAGCACTGAGAAATTGGATTCTTCTTCATGGCTGAAGAACAAAATAAGATGTCAGAAAGAACAATGCATTTCCACATTGTGCTAACTGTTGTAAATTTAGGATCATCTGCAAACTCACTTAGAATCCCTTGCAGTCCCGAGTCCGAGCTGTTTCCAGAGATGTGGAAGGATGGAGGACAGAGCCCTGTGGAGCCCCAGCAGTGACATTGCCCACCTGACAGAAATTAAAGTCCTCTCCTTTCACTCCCTTTCCAYCCCTGCCCTTTTCTGGGTTGGCTTCTTGCTGTTCACAGCCTTTCTTTCATGGCTGCTGTTCTCTGCCATTGCTCTCTGGGTCTATCATTTCAGCAGAAGGAATATGAATATCCTTCCGAAATAAAGGAAAAACCAAAATGTTTTTGCCTCGGATTCACAACACCACGTTGCCAAGAAAGGATTTGCATTTCTSAGAATTGCTCTCTGTTTATTCAGTTAAAGCATGTGCTGGACTTCACAAAAGAAAAGGAAGTGATATAGCATTTTATAGATGTATGTAAGTAGCTTTGAAGTTTTCTTTCTGGTGAAATAAAATCTGAAGCGTGAAGCGTGTTTGAGTAGYAAGAACAGGATGAGAAACGAAGGCAGTTCTCTGAATGTGCAGAGGTCAGGGRAACAGGGTTTGTGATCTTTACAAACCCTGCACCCCACTGCAGGTACACACCTGCCCAGAAAATTCCAGAGAGCTTTGTTTAAATGTGAGCATTCCTGTGCTTTCCTGGACCCTTTGGGATCAGTTCCCTCATCCCTCTCTGGAGAGGGCTCTGCATTTCCAAGGCTCAGGACTCTGACCTCCATCCTGCTACCATTGGCATCAATTTCTGYTGCCAGYCTGTGAGCAGCTTYGAGCTGGGCTAGGAGGGACRAGAGAGACTGACTCTTGTCACACTRAAACACAGCCTTTCCTTTCCTTTCCTTTCCTTTCCTTTCCTTTCCTTTCCTTTCCTTTCCTTTCCTTTCCTTTCCTTTCCTTTCCTTTCCTTTCCTTTCCTTT
>NW_026624353.1:55867-57329 GCF_030028575.1 Malurus melanocephalus
TTTTTTTCCATCTCAGAGCCCCATTATCCTGCTGTAAATCGTGCTGAGAAGCTCAGGGCAGCGCTGATTCAGAGGGCAGCGCTGATAATTCGGAGGGCAGAGCTGATAATTCAGAGGGCAGAGCTGATTCAGAGGGCAGAGCTGTGGCAGTGTGAACTGTCCGTGGGTGTGTGTGAAACAGTCCTTATCAGACTGCACTCACACTATTGATCTGTGCTGATAAACCCACCCGACTTAGATACGCTGCTGAAAAAAATAAAAACTCTGCTGGAGCGGCACCTCTGACTAATCTGTTCCATGACAATCAAAGGTTCTTTATTTTTTTTTTCTTTTCTTTTTTTTTTTCCTCTAAACCCTTTTGTTTCTGCGCTTAAACCGTCACCAGCGTTGAACATCAGATGGGAAATGATCGGTAATAACAGATTACAGCCCCAAAGCTTTGCTTTTTCCAGGTCCTTTTCAATGTAAAAGCCCTGCAAACTCCCTACATTACCATTATTTTCAACAGACCCGTGAATGTTTGCAGACCTCATCCGTGCTGAACTTGGAGGGGATTTTCTGAGTGGGAATAAGGCACCAAACCCAGAGCAGAGCCCTAAGCAGGAAATGTCCTGCACWGCACCGTGTGGATCAGTGTTCTAAATGTGTTTTTACATTTTAGAAGATGTTTATGTTTCCATTAAAATCTGTGAGGCTTCCCTCCCCCTGAAATAGAGGATGAAAACACGGTCACCAAAATATTTTGCAGCAAACGTGTGATGAAAGGGAGTTAAAGGTAATGAAGGCAGCTCAGATTTTCTGTGTGTGGGGTTGCTGGGTCAAGCAGGGAATGGCTCAATCCCTGAAGCAATGCAGGAGCAGCAGCTCCTTGTGACTGCCATTAAAGTACTGAAACAGTCCTGCAAGAAGCATCAATCATTTAATTTTAATTTTGAGTTCGTTTTAAAGCATTACCAACAACASCTAAATTCAACTGTTACAGCATTGAAGTGCTCGGTGGGTGGAGCGGGTTAGAATTTGCGTTACATTTCTGTAGCTGTGTGGTTGCACAAAAAAACACCTTTTATGTTAATCTTACACTGGTTAATCTTTGTTTCCAGTGAGCAGATCAGGCACAGGTGCACGGAACAGCCACAGCACAAACTGTGCTCTCCATTCTGTGAGAAGCAGCAAACCTTCCATACCTCTGGAAATCCATTTTGGGACACTCCTTGGAAATTCCTTCTGCTTTGGCCAAGAAGATTTTTTGTTTTAATGGGTATCAGTAAAAATGGATTTGGATCCTCATTTTTCTCCTGTATGCCGAAGGGCAGGAACGGTGGCTGGAAAGAGGCTCTGAAGCTGCGCTGAAAGAAGTGACTCGGTGACTTCCTTCCTTCCTTCCTTCCTTCCTTCCTTCCTTCCTTCCTTCCTTCCTTCCTTCCTTCCTTCCTTCCTTCCTTCCTTCCTTCCTTCCTTCCTT
>NW_026624353.1:58377-60453 GCF_030028575.1 Malurus melanocephalus
CAGGACAGGCTCCATTCTGCTCCGGCCATGGCTCTGAGGGACAGCTCGCCCAGCACCGGACACGTCACCTACACGGCCGTCCTGCCCCGGGATGGACCCCGCACTGCCCCGGGGACACCGCACCCAGGTAAGGACYGAGCCACCCCTGCGCTTCACCTCCACTTTTCAATGGAATAAACCCACAGAATGCCAAAAACGCTGCACGGGAAGGGTGAGAGGGTGGAATAGCTGAAGGGATCCTCAGCAGGTGCAGAGCAGCAAAGCTCCCAAACCGGAGCACCCAGGAGCAGCAGCTCAGGCTTTAATTACAGGATGAGAAAGAAAAAGTGTTCATTGTTTGAATAACGAGCACAGTATTTCTGTTTAAATGAGCAAATGTGCTCCACTGAATGCTGTTCACAAATGCTGCTCCACAGCATTAGCCCCACAAATCAGTTCAATGCGCTTTATGTCCATGGAAAAGCAGCAGTAAATTAATCGGTGAATCAGAAAAGAAGTGGACGCTGAAAGTGCAGTCACTTTCCCTGAAGGAACTTCTGAGTAAATCCTAAAAACTTCTGCTCTTTCCTTTAATTTTCCAGTGGTGACTTTCCCAGAACCAAATTATCAGTCTGTGATTTCTTTATGTATTTGTTTTAAAAGCCCCAAAGGATTAAGTCAATATTCAGGGCTAGGAGATGATTTAAACTGCATTTTCTGAAGAAGTAATATTTCTACTACTTGGCAAAAAAGTGTAATTCATTCATGAAAACATTTGAACAAAATTCTGGATCACAGCTAATGTGAATGACAACTGCTCATTAGGATCAAATAGGAAGTGTTTGTGGTGTCAGACTAAGGATATTTCCATGCTTTCATTAGGAATTGATGTATTTACTCCCTTAAGGAAACATTGTGTAATGAGCATTTTTAGATGTTCTACTTACAGTGGACATTAATAATGATGATAATGCTCTGAATACCTGCACTTAAATGACACAAAATAATATCTTTTCTAGAATTTTACAAGGCTGCTATCCAAAAGATTAAAATGAGTTCACTTTATTGTATATATGGCAGGAAAAGCTGCCTCAGCTGTGTGTCCATCACCCATGGATGGTGTCTGCAGTGCTGTGACAGGGCTGCTCTGGAATTCCACCCGGAATCCAAAGGGATAACATTTATTKGTGAAGGGAGAAGCAGATCTTGGTTTGAAGACATCAAAACTCGGCCACACCATCCAAAGGAAGGGCTCCCCCCCCTTTTCACTCTCTGTCCTCCTTGGCCGGGATTTGCACCCCCAAACGTTCCCCTCTGTCCTGAGTGGGCATTTCACCCCCAAACGTTCCCTCTGTCCTGAGTGGGCATTTCACCCCCAAACGTTCCCTCTGTCCTCCTTGGCCGGGATTTCACCCCAAATGTTCCCTCTGTCCCTCTGAGCAGGGATTTCACCCCCAAACATTCCCCTCTGTCCTCCTTGGCCGGGATTTCACCCCCAAACGTTCCCTCTGTCCCCCTGAGCGGGGATTTCACCCCCAAACATTCCCTCTGTCCTGAGTGGGGATTTCACCCCAAACGTTCCCTCTGTCCTGAGCAGGGATTTGCACCCCCAAATGTTCCCTCTGTCCTGAGTGGGGATTTGCACCCCAAACGTTCCCTCTGTCCTCCTGAGTGGGGGTTTCACCCCCAAACGTTCCCTCTGTCCTGAGCGGGGATTTGCACCCCAAACGTTCCCTCTGTCCTTGGCCGGGATTTGCACCCCCAAACGTTCCCCTCTGTCCTGAGCAGGGATTTGCACCCCCAAACGTTCCCTCTGTCCCCCTGACCGGGATTTCACCCCAAATGTTCCCTCTGTACCTCTGAGCAGGGATTTCAACCCCAAACGTTCCCCTCTGTCTTCCTGAGCAGGGATTTGCACCCCCAAACGTTCCCTCTGTCCTGAGTGGGGATTTCACTCCAAACATTCCCCTCTCCTGCAGGCACCACCATCACCTACGCGGAGCTGCGTGTGGAGCCCACAGCCCGGGGGAGCAGCAGAGTGGGGATTTCAGCTCCTGGTACAGTGGGATTGGGGATTTCAGCTCCTGGTACAGTGGG
>NW_026624353.1:61009-63303 GCF_030028575.1 Malurus melanocephalus
ACCCCACAGCCAACCCTGACCCCACAGCCATCCCTAACAGACCCCACAGCCATCCCTGACCCCACAGCCCATCCCTGACCCCACAGCCCATCCCTGACCCCACAGCCACCCCTAACCCCACACCGAGTTCCAATACTTTGCTGGGGCTCTGTGGGGTCCTGCAGGGTGTGTGAGGGGTGGTGGGAGGAGGCAAAGCTTGAGGAAAGTAACTCAGAGAAGGAAAAGCAAATTCTTACTGGAACAGCTGAAACTCACTGGCTCCGTGTGATGGAATATTTTAATTTCACTTCCACGTATGTAAAGGAGCCAAATTTTTGAATAATTGAAATGTCTCCACACCCTTCCAGGGCAGGCTGGTTCCAGGCAGGTGATTTCTGTGTTGGGATTGTCAGTGGTAACTCTGACAGTGCCAAACCCAGATGATTTCTGTGTTGGGTTTGTCAGTGGTAACTCTGACACTGCCAAACCCTGATGATTTCTGTGTTGGGATTCTTGGTGATAACTCTGACAGTGCCCAGCCCTGGGTGATTTCTGTTCTGTTGGTGTTCCCGTTGGTAACTCTGCCCGTTCCCATCCCTCACCCTCTCTCCAGTGCCCAGCCCCAGATGATTTCTCTGTTGGGATTCCCATTGATAATTCTATCAGTTCCCATCCCTCACCCTGCTCTCCAGTGCCAAACCCCAGATGATTTCTCTGTTGGGATTCCCGTTGATAACTCTCCCCATTCCCATCCCTCACTCTCTCTCCCTGCTCCCCAGGCTGCCGGAGCAGGGGCTCAGTTTGGTTTTTCGTGGCGCTGCTGCTGGGAGTGCTGGTGCTCATCCTGCTGGGAATCGTGGCTGTGCAAGCCCAGCAACGTGAGTGGATCCTGCTGCATCCCCGAGAGGAGAATTCCCTTCAGGTCACACTGAGAGGGGTCCATTTAACACAAATACAGCAAATGAGAGCCTTGGCAAGGGCCTGGAGTGACAGGGAAGGGRCAATGGCTTCACACTGACAGAGAGGAGGGTTAGATGGGATATGAGGAAGRAATCGTTCCCTGGGAGGGTGGGAGGCCCTGGCACAGGGTGCCCAGAGCAGCTGTGGCTGCCCCTGGATCCCTTTGAGTGCCCAAGGCCAGGCTGGATGGGGCTCTGAGCACCCTGGGACAGTGGAAGGTGTCCCTGTCATGGCAGGGGGTGGCACTGGGTGAGCTTTAATGTCCCTTCCAAGCCAGGCCATCCCATAAACACCTCTGAACCCCTCTGAACCCCTCTGAACCCCTCTGAACACTCCTTCTCAGCAGGGCTTTGCTCCTGAGTGTCTGCACCAGTCAATGTACACAAACACACAGACACACAAACAGACACACAAACACACAAACACACACACAGACACACAGACACACAGACACACAGACACACAGACACACAGACACACAGACACACAAACACACAGACACATCATCACATCCACAGCCCTGGGGACCAGGACTGCACCTCCTCATCCTTCTTGTTAACCCCCATCTCTCTCTCTCTCTCTATTTTATTTTATTTTTTTTTACACTCTGGGCCATTCCAGTTTTGAGTGTCAGAGCAGGACCATCACCAGGTTTGTCCCCTCCCGGTGTGAACAGCAGCAGCAGCGCCGTTTCTGCAGCCAGCTCTGTGTCAGCAGCGCTGCTGCAGTGGCTGATGGAGGAGCTGTGTGAGGATGGACACGGTGAGCTCTTTGTCCTTCCAGCACGGGATTGTGCTGGGCACAGCTCTGGTCCCATTTCCCTGAACCCCACAGTTTATGGGGGAGCACAGGGCTCCTGCAGAGCAGGGATAACACAATAACCTCAATTCACATTTGAAGGACAATTGTCTTGCTCCTCTTCTGCTCTAAAGCTCTCAATATTTCCTGAGCTGCTTTGCTATCAGAAATGTCAGATATTGCAGATCCTGCTCTGATCCTGGAGAACACCTCCAGACAATTGTCCAGAAATGGGGCAGGAACCCCGCTTTTGATGAATTTGCAGGGATTGGGCAGGGAAGGGCCAAATTGCTCAGTGTGTGTTCCAAGGGCTGGGGGAGGGAGAGTCAGAGGGGTCCTCACAGCCCCTCTGGGTGCTCCCCGGGACCCCGGGGGAGGGGACAGCCCGGGGACAGCGCGGGGACAGCGCGGGGACAGTCCGGGGATGTGCAGGTGAGGGTGGGACAGGGAGGGGACAGCCCGGGGACAGCGCGGGGACAGCCCGGGGATGTGCTCGGGTATGTGTCCATGGTGGGAAAAAGAAAGGGAGGGGCGGAGCACCACTGGAGCCTTCAAAC
>NW_026624353.1:65599-79912 GCF_030028575.1 Malurus melanocephalus
CCCACAATTAAAGGCAGCTGCAGATTCCCAGAGTTGTTTTTCACATCTGCACAGGCCTGGGGAGGGTTCATGTCCAGCACTWTGGGGCTGCAGATTGAAAAGGGAACTGTACCCTCAGCCACTTCCCTTCAAACAGATAAACCCAAACAAAATCAAAACCAAAACAAAACAAACAAAAAAAAACCCCAACACAGATCTACCCTGCAGAATGCAGCATCAGCAGCTCACAATTCCTGTGARAAACTGCAGTTATGTAAGAGGAAACAACAACAAAAATCCCCAAACTCAGCACAGCATGGGGGGAAAGAGGATGGGTTTGTTCATTCCAGACAGAGAAGCAGAGAAAATGAAAGAGTCTGAAATGAGTGAGATAATCATCTATACCTATGTAATACATGTTTCATAGAGAGATATGGTCACTGCTGAGAAATTTTAATTTAAGGGTATTTACAGAACCTTCTGCATGCAGTGGAGTTGACAATTGCTGATTTCATGGGAGATCTTTCTTGATTCTTGCTGAATTTAACTAAAACAAACTCCTGTGTGCTGGCCTTTCTCAAATTAGTTGTGGTGTTTAGGTTTAACTATATTCATGCTACTATCTAAAATTTTGGCCTTCTTGCTATTATCCATGTAATTAAACAGGGTTAATTAAAAATTTTTGCAGGGCCTTATTGAAACTGTTACCTACAATTTAAGCAGTCACTGATTTAAAAAGAAAAAAGAAAAAGAAATTACCACTGAAATACTTCATTAGAGCCCTGAGTAAAGCAAGTTGGCAGAGTTTGCAGCTTGACCTTTCCTAACCTCCCAGCAGAAGATGTTGGTTGCATCCTGAGGAGTCACATTCCAGAAGAGCTTTCTCTGTAACCTTTTGTCAAAAGTCTGACACATTGTGAAATGTTAGAAAGTGAAATGCATTATTTTTTTTTAAATCAAATGTCCTGTTTSATATCTGCCCCAACATTATGATTAAAGATCCTTTCACATTCAAAACCTGAATATTTTACTTTGCTTCAGAATTCTTTTTTTCACCCAAATGGTGCCTGAGATGAAAAACTCTTTTAATTGCACRATATTTAGGAAAAACCCACTGTAATTCAGAGGCTCTGTAAAGATATTTATTATCTTTTCAGGATTAGTGCACATACCATATCCTTCAGAACCAGGTTAATTAAAAAACATTGCAGAATAACACCATCCCCCCAACATATAATACAGAATTAGACTTTTTATTCTGTAGACTCCTGTTACTCTGCCTATAAAGAATACAAGCAATCAAGAAAAGTGTAATCCAGCAAAATTAGTGATTAGATTTCAGYAAACATCTGAAAGTGTGGCCAATGTCCATATGTGTGGCCTGGCTCCAGYTGAGTCCAGAAAATCATCAACATGAGCTTCCCACTCTTCCTTCTCCAGAACCTTGGCAGGTGCATTCCTTCCAGCAGAATAAACTGTTTGRTCAAAGGACATTTTTAATCCTCGGAAAACCTGCTGGACACGAGTGGGACTCAGATACTGAGGGACTGTGGCAGATTCTGTTCAGCTCTCAGCACTCAGCAGCGTTGGGGTTTTTGCTGCAAACGATGCCCAGGGAAGGAAACACGAGAAGAAACGTTCCCCTTGCTCAGGATCCTCACACTGACAGGCACAGGGCACGAGGAAAGCACAGAAAAATGTCTCTTGCTGTAAATTCTCTCATTCCCTTCCCCTGATGGTGCACTGAGGAGCATCTCCCCCTTTACACATTAATGTTTGCAGCTCCACTATCACCCTCCAGTTCCAGCCCTGACCACTGCAGGTGCTCAGCTAAATAAACACTCTCACCATTGGCACCTTGTTCTGGCCAAAGAAAACGCTGTGAGGACTTCAGGCGCAGTGCAGTTACACAAATCAAATTGACAGCACCAGAAATGGGATTTAACGAGATTAATGCAAAATAACATGAACAAAACATGGAACACAATGCAGAGTGCATCCCATAAAACAGGGACACAGCAATCTGCTGTGATCCTGCCTTAAACAGCAGTGCAGCTCCTTGCTGCACTTCCCTCCCTCTGAGAGGCACTGACAATCCTCCAGACAGACSCCTCAGCACCCATCCTGCACACAGAGCGGGGAAAGGACAACAAAAACAAAAACCTCCAACTGCACACAGAGGGGAAAGAAAGAGAGCTGCTCCTACAAGAGAAATGGAAGAAATACTGATGGCACAACAAAAAGAAACGGGGCAATTATTTATCAAGACGCTGAACAGAGCCTTTTGAATGAACCTTTAAAACCAGAGGGTTCCCCTGTGGAGGGAGAGTTCTGCTCCTTCACCTCCAGCAGTGGGACACATTCCTGGTCCCAAAGGCAAACACAGCCCCTGCAGCTCTGGGATCAGAGCTCTGAGTGCCAGGGATGCTGTGTCAATGTTCAGGCTGCACACCCATCTCCTGATATCAGAGCTGTCAGTGCCAGGGGTGTTGTGCCCATCTCACAGTGCTGAGTCAATGTTCAGGCTGCACAACCATCTCCTGATCAGAGCTCTGAGTGTCAGGGGTGCTGTGCCCATCTCACGGTGCTGTACACCCATCTCCTGATATCAGAGCTGTCAGTGCCAGGGGTGCTGTGCCCATCTCACGGTGCTGAGTCAATGTTCAGGCTGCACACCCATCTCCTGGTCAGGTAACAGCCCGAGGCTGACACTCCTCTGGGCTCCAGGTAGGCACAGCTCCCAGAGCCTTTCACTGCAAACCTGCAGGACAAGGAGAGACAGACACAGTGAGCCCCAACAAAGATTGCTGCACCTTTCTGGTGTGGCTGAAGGTGAAACACACCCTTAGGGCAGATATGAAACCCCAGTGAGCCCTTCTCAGGGATGCTGTGACACCACCCTGCACTTCCACATCCTCCCAGAGAGACAAAAGGCTCCAGCATTTGTGAAACAAAAGTTTCTGTCATTTGTGTCTCCTCAGAGCCCACCAGCTCCGGGGTTAAAGGGGTGGGGGGCAGCAGGAAGCAAACCTCAGCTTCCCTAAATAAGGTCCCTAAATAAGAGGTAAGGGACCCCTGCAGCAGCTCTGCTTTAAACAAAGGGCTGTGGAGTTCTGTGGATGGAACAACCCAGAATGGACTCTGGAAAGGGCAAGGGACAAATCCCCAGCAGGGTCAAACACCTGAGCTTGGACATGAAGGGTTTGCCCTTCTGCAAACAGGAGKGGMAGYTGGAGCCAAGAACTGCAGAAATCTGAGAATGGGAAGAACATTGGAAATGAAAGCATCAGTGGGTGTTTGTGCTGCAAACRTGGGATAAAAGAGTGGGAAGGGCTGCAGTTTTCAATCTGAGGTGCCAGCATGCTCCTCACATCTCACAYTAAATGTGTTTGTCAGAGCAAGCCCCCTCAGGGCCTGGGGATGAATGAATTTAGTCACACATCACCACTAATGKCACAGACTTGCAGGTATTTAAATTTTGCACGTTTTAAGTTCATTTCATGTTTGTGCAGTCTCAGTGCTGATTCCTACCCCTGGTAATTCCAGCTCCAGGATGGGCACAGCAGGAGGGGCTCTGAGGAGTTGGGACAGGGACAGGAACAAAGTGTCCCCACCTGGCCCTGGTGGCACAGAAAACAAGGCCATGGCCACGGAGCATCCATGAAACACAAATCCACAGCTTCACCTTCCCCTCCACAGCCTGTTTCGGAGGAATATCCTATGAAAATGAAAATATGTGACAGCAGTCTGCCAAATCTCTGCTATGAACCTCACAGGTCACATGCAGGTTTGTACTTTTGCCAAATATATTCCATAATGATGAGTTTATGTTTTTGACATCCTCCCTTTGGTCTCCTGGTTTRGCTTTCACTTTGCTCCACTCTGGTACCATGAGCCTATCTCACATTGCAGCTCAGCATTCCAAATGTATCCCCAAACTTTCATCTGCCACAGTTTAAACAATGCCATGAGAAATCTTTACTGCAYTCCACGCTTTCTCCATGATCACCCCTTGCACGGAATGGCAGATATTTCCTGCAGGTCACTGTCTGTATCTGTATTAATTACCTTTTCTTACTCCCCTATAACTGAGCACCACCAACAAAACCCCTCCACATCAACTCACAGCTCATGGTCCARTGCTTTTCCATCCACCCAAAAGAACTCTTCATTTCTCTTGTACAGTCCAATCCATGGGTCCTGCTTTGTTATCTTCATCATAAAGTTCTGTRGGAATAAACCCAGAGGAGAAAAGAAGTTCTGAAGTTCTGCATGTTCAGCCCAGCTATCAAAAGACAAAATCTTTGATCCAGGGTGAGCAAGCAAAGCAACAATCTTGTCTGTCCTGCAGAAGAAACCTAAATATTGAAACCTAAATGCACAGACTGGTGACTGGGATGGGGTTGGCTGACCTAGAGAGGCTGCTTTAAAATATCCAGCTATGGCACAGATAGAGAATATATTCTCCTAGGCCTTTGTGCAGGCCAGAATTTCTTAATATTGTGGTATAATATAGAAAAAAATGCTCCAAGCTGCACTTTGGATAAYGATCTCCTAACATCAGAGGTCACAATTAACATATTTACCAATTCCTCTGTCAGAAACCTCAGTAAGAGAAAATAGTGGTTTAATTGAAGATAAATGAGATCCAATGGTATTACCCTGATAGATTCCTTCAAAATGAGTATTTATAGCTGTGAGCAGCACCAAATTTAATTCAGATAAACCCTCGGACATTTTCTAAAACATCAACTGACAAAACGAGTGTTTCCCACTCTCAGGGAGAAGAGGCACTGAGTGTGACTCTATGCTCTTACAGATTCCTCACTGCTCAGGTTCCTCACTGCTCAGATTCCTCACTGCTCAGGTTCCTCACTGACCAGACTGAAGTTATTCCCTGGATGTGCTGGGGTGCAGCACGTCCCCGCTGTGTCCCTTACCAGTTCCTGCAGATTCTCAATCACCAGCAGGGAAGCGTTGTGGGACGAGCAGAGGCTCTGGCTGGAGTTCCAGGCAGCCTCATTCTCCGACAGGTAATAGCATTTCCTCTGGAAGTACAGCCAGCCTGCAGGACACGGCTCCAGGGGATGACACACTGCAAAGCTTTTGGCTGAAGAAGGATTTACTGGGAAAAGACAAAAATCAATATATCCATTTCTTCCAGCTGGAAAAGGTTTCAGTTTGCTTTCTGACTGCATCATCTAAAACAATCTCAGTCCAACCACAGAATCATTACTTCTGGCCAGCAGAAATAATTATTGTAAACAAATGATAAATTGTGGATCCTGCACCCTTCTGGCCCTTGACACAGCTTTAAAAGGATGACCAGGGCAGGTTGGTAGAAGCAGCCAAGGTGATAATAAAGTATCCCCCAAGGACTCTTCTACCGCTTAAAAATTTCCAACAACTCCAGTTTTTGCATGTRTTGCTTCCTCACAGCTGAATTTATATCTTTGTTTATTACAGTTCATTTTGAAGGGCTGCAGATTGGGAGGACAATCTTCCTGTTGTGATTTGTTTCCTTGAACTTGGATTGAACCAACAGTGATGTTACGAACTCGATGCCAGAAGAACGCTCAAACCAACCCTGACCCAGTGCAGCACTGGAGCTGTGTCTGCAGGACTGAGCCACCATTTCAGACAGCACAGAATCACAGAATSACAGAYTGGCTCGGGCTGAGAGTGCCTTTAGAGCTCTTTTGTTCCTGTCGTGGCCAGGGCTGAGCTTCCACTGTCCCAGGCTGTTCAAATCCCCATCCTGGCCTCGGGCACTGCCAGGGATGGGGAACCCACAGCTTCTCTGGGCACCCTGCACCAGGGCCTCACCACCCAAAACTCTGACTGTGGAACCCAAAACTATGGTAATTTCTATTTTTATTATGTTTTCTTTTAAAATTCCTTACTCACTGAATTGAATACATGAAATCAAAATGACAGCAGCAGCCAGGACTCCAGCGACAGCTCGCCATAGCCAGATGTTTGAGAACAGACCTGAAAATGTAAATGTCAGGAATTACAAAACAAAACCAAAACCAAAACAACAAATCAGAGCCAACTTACAGGGCAGCAGAGCCCAGCTTTGTGGTCTCAAAAAGAAAAGCAGCTCCCTGTGGAAAGCAGGCTGAGAGCAGAGACATTCAGCTTATCTTCTCAAGGCTACTCGGCTTAACAAGAACTCTGAGTTACTGTAAATTCTAATTACATCATYCAGAACTTAAACTAACAGCGAGCTAGCTCCTGACCCTCCAAAGTGATCAAAAGTGAAAGAAAAGAGCAAGGAAAGAAAAACCGACSGTGGATAGCGTTCGATATTGACCCGGTGCCTAAACATGGCGTGGGTAAGAGAAATAAGGAAAGCCGCCAGCTCCCAAAACTTTTCCTGAGAAACAGCCAGAAACAGGCACAGCTTTTCGGTGTCCTTTCCGTCCCCTCCCCGTTCCAGGGCTTTGGAAGCACACACAATTCCGTCCCTGCTCTGTAAGGAGCTGCTCAGGGCTGAGGTGTCCCGGGAGCTCCAGAGGGAGGGTCCCCTCTGTGGGCACTGCGCCCCAGCCCGGGGGTCTCCAGGGCTCCCCATTCCCGGGAATTCTCCCCAGCCCGGGGCTCTCCAGGGCTCCCATTCCCGGGAATTCTCCCCCAGCCCGGGGCTTTGCAGGGCTCCCATTCCCGGGAATTCTCCCCCAGCCCGGGGCTCTCCAGGGCTCCCATTCCCGGGAATTCTCCCCCAGCCCGGGGCTCTCCAGGGCTCCCATTCCCGGGAATTCTCCCCCAGCCCGGGGCTCTCCAGGGCTCCCATTCCCGGGAATTCTCCCCCAGCCCGGGGCTCTCCAGGGCTCCCATTCCCGGGAATTCTCCCCCAGCCCGGGGCTCTCCAGGGCTCCCATTCCCGGGAATTCTCCCCCAGCCCGGGGCTCTCCAGCGCTCCCATCCCGGGAATGCTCTCCCCGCCCGGGGCGATCCCGGGGGCGGCTCCGCGGCTCAGCCCCCGCTCCGGCACCCCCCGGCACCCCCCTGACCCTCGGCACCCTTCGGTACCCCCCGGTTCCCAGCCCGGCCCCTCCGTTCCCCCCCATCACCTTTGCTGCCGGCGGGGCCGTGACCCGCGGAGCTCCCGGGGCTGTGAGTGCCCGTGCCCGCTGTGCCAGCGGCTGTCCCGGGCATGGATGGGCACGGAGAGGGGCTCGGGGCTCGGTGGGAGCTGTCCCGGGCACGGAGCGGAGCTCGGGGGTCGGTGAGAGCTGTCCCAGGTGTGGACCGGGGCTCGGGGGTCTCAGCCCTGTCCCGGGCACAGAGAGGGGCTCGGGGCTCACGGGGCTCGCGCCGGGCGCTGTCACTCCCCAACTCCGGAAAAYAGAGAAATAGGAAACGGGGAGGGTTTCGGGAGAAGTCGGCTCCTACAACATGTCTCTGGGATCGTCTGACATCAGCAAATTCCAGGAACCAACACAAAGGCAGAAGCCTCTGGTTAGGTTTTGGTTTGTTTTGTCTGTTTTGGGATTTGGTTGGTTATTTTGTTTTGTTTTGTTTKGGGGTTTTWAAATTTAATTTWATTTATTTCMTATTATTTGTCGTCTTCTTTTGTATGGAGGAGGAGAGTAAAATTAAGTGTTTAAATGCTGGTTACTTAAAAACTCTGGAAAACATGGCCAGTGGTTTGCTTTCCCTAGAAAAGCACAAAGCCTGATGATTGTGGCTTGCCAGCTGTGGGGGTGAAGGTGCATCAGAAATTGGAGCATTGCTTGGAAAGCAGAACCACACATATCATGGGTTTAATCAGGTGGTTTTGCACAATAACTGCTGGACTTACAACAGAGCTGGGCTGGGCTGTGTGTGCAAACAGCCTGAGGAACACAGGCCTCTGCAAGGCGAGCTGTTGAGGAATTCAGCAATGATTTATCCAAAAGCAGCATCCCTCTGTGCCAGGGCAGAAAACCTCAAACAGAAACCCCAAACAGAAAACCCCAAACAGAAAACCCCAAACAGAAAACCATGGCAATGGGTGTTACACTTCATGCTCTCACTGCTGCCTCCCATTCCTTTCTTTGCCAAGGATTCTGAGCAGTGGGGAGCTGCTGAAAATCATCTCCACGGGTTTTTATTTATGGGTTAAAAAGAGCCATATAAACTTTATACTTCATAAATCTATTTTGAATTGCTGCTGGTTTTAACCTTTGCCTGCAGAAGGTGCTCATTTAAGTAGWGGWCTGGGAGAGCTGGACTGGCCARCATTYCCAGGATGGGCAAAASAAAAGACAAAAGAATGAAGAAGAATAAAAAAAAAATGTGACAAGGCTTAAGGCATGGTGGCTTCAGGGATGTGAGGGAGCTGAGGGTTCCTAGGAGAGGAAAGAGAGCAGAAGCTGGAAACTTTTCCAGAGGTTTTCAAGACCTCTGAGAATCCAGAGCTGCAGAGGATGAAGGGGTGTGGGATTAGGGCAGCGGGGACGTTCAATACCTGTTCTGTGTAGAGCGTGTTTTACACACCAGGAGACAGTGGAACTGTCTAAGAACAGGTAATTTGGTATTTACTCACTGAAGGAGTGGCTTGGGCTCCTCCATTCAGTCCTGTCTGTCACTGAGGTCACRAACAGCGCTGTGGCTTTTAACCACAGACATTCACCAGTGAGCTCTCTCCACGCTCACCCCGAGCACAGAAGGTGTTTCTGGCAGCTGCAGGCGCTGCTCCAGCCTGGCAAAAAACCCTGAGAAACCCTGACACACGCTGGGCTGTGAATCATCTGATTCTCCAAACTGCCACAGTTATTAACCCCAGATGCTCATGACTGACACACTCACCTGCACTTTGGCTAAGAAGCCTCCAGACAATTCCTAAAATTAAAGTTGATAAACAAGACTGGAATTTCTTGAAGGCTAAAGGCAGAAATGCCCTCCAAACTGAATCACTGGAAAATTACTTTAAAATATTGCTATGATGTAGTGAAAGAAAATGCAAGTATTCTAAGGAATAAGCATGGCGTTTTACAGGAAGGGTCTCATAGGACTGACCTGAAAAATCAGAGTTGGATCCTGTGATGCTGCCTCCTGCTTTGTTGATACTCCAAATAATTTCRGATTACCTTTTATCACTCACTGGTGATAGAATCCTGGAATGGTTTGGATTGGAACAGACTTTAGAGACCATCTGAGACCTCTGCCATGGCAGGGACACCTTCCACTGTCCCAGGCTGCTCCAGCCCCAATGTCCAGCCTGGCCTTGGGCACCCAAAGGGATCCAGGGACACCCACACCTCCTCTGGGTGCCCCATGTTGAGTGGGAAAATGATCCTGTCAACAGCTGCAGTTGCAAAATCACTGTCCAAACTGCTGCAAAGCAGCCAGGGAAGCAGATCAAGGGGTCATTTTGGACAGAATGAGCAATAAAATGTTGCTGAAGGTCCCTGAGACAATGTGGATCCAAAGGGAGTAAGGATCCCAAAAATCCACATGCATGGACCAGATCTTCCTGGCTTCTCTTTATCTGACTGCATTTGAGTGCATCAGAATTAAAGATGTAAATTAGGGGGTAAATCTCATAAAGTCCATGTTCTGTTTTGCTCTCTCAGAGTTTCTGTGCTGTCAGAGGGGAGGCTGCTGTTGTGATTTTCCCTGGGATGGCCTGGGGGGCACCCAGACAGCAAGAAAATGGACTGAAATACCTGCACAAGTGTCACTGCTGTGCAAGACTCTTGTGRCTCCCAACTTAAAAACAGACACAGTAATTTTATTTTCCTCTCTTTTCCTTCCATCCCAAGGAGCTCAKAGAAATGGGAGTGGTGTAATCAGAGGTAGAATTCCAGAGTGGGCTGCCTGTCACGGGATTGCTGTGTTCCTGTCGGGGCTGAGGCCACTGCAAACCTTCGTTTGACCACACTACAAACTTCTGAGTCACCAACCAGCACTAAAACCACTTCCCTTCCTSCTCTTTCTCTCCCACAGCGTGYGTTTGCGTCACACACCAACAATTCTCTGCAGAATGCCTGAATCAGTAGCATGAAAGACATCAAACATCCACCCAAGGGTGAAATCCTGGGCACGATTTCCTGTGCTGGAAAGAGAGGTCTGTGCTGGCTGGCACACATGCACCTCGAGCTTTGGACACACCAAGACAGCTTGCAAAGCAATTGCATCTTCCAGGAAAGGTGAGACAAAACCATGCTGAAGGCATTACCCACGTTGTCACATGTTAAAGTGGTTTTCTTTTCTTATTTACTACTAAAATCTTTGGTAATAAATAGTACACAGCCGAGAACTCTGACATGCCAGCTCCTATCTACTGCAATGGTCCCATCTCTTTACAGTTAAAAAAAAACATTTTCTCCTATGAAATTGCCAGGACTCTTTATCCTTTGTATCTGTCTCTCTTGCTCTCTGKTCAATTTTAATTACTACATCCTCTCAAACATGAAGAGTTTGATGGTTTAACTGCAGTTACACAGAAATGACAAATGTYTCTGTGTCCAAGGACAGGGCTTTGAGGCAGCTCTGGGAACACCTTCCAGGCTGTTCCTGCTCACAGGGACAACTGCTCAATATGAGGTTTTTTTTTACTCAAATGATTAAAAACCCTGACGAGGAGCTGTAACTCAGCACAAGGAGCCTGTGAAATGGTTTAGTAATGAAGGGAATTCTCCAAAGCCTGGAGAATGGCAGATGTCCCAGATTCCGTGCTGGGGCAGGCAGCAGCAGGGTGATCCTCTGTAGAGGAGGTTTGCCATGGCACAGCCTGTAAGAGCAGGAGGGTGTGACCTCCTGCATCTTCACAATGTGCAATTCTCTTTGGACAGAGTATTTTATATTTTGGACCAATTCACCCTGGTCAGACTGGGGCCATGGGCTGGTTTTGGTTGGGACAGAGTTCATTCCCTTCAGAGAGCCTGCACAGGCTGTGTTTTGGATTTGTGCTGGAACCAGTGTGGATAACACAGAGATGTTTGAGCTCCTGCTGAGCAGGGCTTGCACAGACCCAAAGTATTTTCTGCTTTTCAGCCTCCTCAAATGGGGGTTGAGATTGGGATAGCAGGGACAGCTGATCCCAACTGGCCAAAAAGAACACACTGAGCTGAGATTTGTTTGTTACTGATATAAAACATCCTGCCAACAAAAGATCAAATGGAATTAGACTGCTGTATTTTATTCTGAGTTTGAGTGTGACCAGAAGAGGTAAGAACTTCCTCCTGAAGGTTATAAAGGGAATGGAGCTGAGTTTCAGCAGCCCAGAGCTCCACTGTCAGAAGAGCAGAGAGGAAGGAAGGGGAAGGGGCAGTGAGAATGGCAGAAAATGTCAAAAACATTTACCTGAACATGCCTGAATCAACCAAACCCAAACTACAGCGAGTCCCTGCTGACCAAGGTAGGTCCAGTGCTGAGCACTGAGCTCTCTTTGCACTCTCCAGTGTCTCCCACGTGCTCTGAGAGAGTTCCTTGGAGCACCAAACCCCCAGGAGCACAGGGCAGGTGAGGGCCAGGCTGGAGCTGTGCAGGTGCCGTGTCCTGGAAGGGCTCTTTCTGTTACAAAGGGCAGTGGTTGTTGTTGTTGTTGTGGTTGTTGTGGTTGTTGTGGTTGTTGTTGTTGTTGTTATTGTTGTTGTTGTTGGAGTTGTTGTTGTTGTTGTTGCTGTTGTTGTTGTTGGTGGTGGTGGTGGTGGTGTCAGGGCTGCGTTTCTCTCACTGAGGTGCAGTGGGAGGCAGTGTCCCTGTGTGATTTAGGAGCAGTTTTATCCGTTTGGAGTCTGTTCAGAGCTGCCATCCCCTGCTCTGGCCCAGGGCTGTTGTCCTGCACAGGCTGGGATTCCTCAGCAATCTGCTCAGGATGGAGGGGCTGCTGCTGCTGCTGCTGTTTGCAGCGGGTCCTGCACAGCTCTGCTGCTCCCTGAGCACAGAGCCATGGCYTGGGGGCTTTTCCTCCTGCTCTGCCTGCACAAACTGCGTGTTTAATGCCCACTCATGGGGGAAATGGCTCATGGGCACCTTTAGTCTGATATGGGATCAAAACCTTTCCTGCCATCCTGAGCTTCTCTTTTGCAGAAAGTGGGAACACTCTGCATCTCTTTTCAGATGGATGGTGTTCCTCGTACCCCAAGACAGAGAGTTTTATTAATCCTTTTAACTGATTTCTTCACAGCTAAATTGACAGGCCACCACAGTACATGCCACCTGATTAAAAGTTCTAATTTTCTTTTAATTTAACGTGTGTATTCCTACTGAATATTTTTATTCACTTTTAATAACTGTGTTTCTCTGCTTATGACATCTGGGGAAACCCCTCTCAACTCTTAATTTCTGCACTCTATTTCCCAGACAGTAGCTCTACCTTACTGGAAAAGGCTGTTTTATTTCTCTTTTCCCCTAGGTTGCTATTTTCTAATTGACAGTGGATCCCCTGGGCTAAGGGCAGTGTTCACAAGGCAGTGACAGTAATTCCCCAAACCAGCAGGATTCACTGAACTCTCAGAAATCCTCATCYCTGTGTGGGGATAGAGCCAGGGGGGCTCTGCTGATATCAGGGTGGCTTTGAGTGTTTCACAACATCACAGCATCCTCTTTTTTATTTTCTTATTTCTTACTTTTCCTATGTTCCTTCCTTTTCTGCCTGCCCTGTTTTCTCCCCTGCTGGTTTTTTTTCATTAGCAGCATGCAGTAGAACAGTTTCACTTTTCTCACCATGGTATTGTTGGCTGTGATAAAAGACCAATAACCCCTGCAAAGAGAGTGATCTGCAGCTTTTAGGATCCCACGTTTGAACCACTGTCCCTATTGGTGTATGGATGTGAACTCAATGWGACAATCAGACCCCAGCAGKGAAAAATGAACACTGGAGCTGAGGRAGAAGAGGGAGGGTGGRTTTGACCCCTTCCTGTYACATTTTCCATGAAATGCTCTYACACTGCCCTCAGCACTTCCTGAAGCTGATGGTTTCTGTTTCCACACCGTCATTAACAATCCTTTTCCACACTGCAGAGCTGTAAAAGCTGTCATTTAACAATTCCCTCCTCTGAAACCTTTCCCACACTCTGTTTAAARCAGGGCTGGTACAAGTGCAGGCACATGGAAGGGAGAGGAAAATCTTGGATAAATAAAACCATGCGGCAGAGAAACCATGCTGATATTTCAACATTTTCCTCCTGAATGATTCCTAATGCCAGAGGCTGCAGAGTTTGCATCCTTGGAGATGTTCAAAGCTGCCTGTGCATGGTCCTGGGCCCTCTGCTCTGGCCAACACTGCTGGATCCAGGGAGCTGGGCTGGGGATGTGAAAAGRTCACCTCACACTCAGCCAGTCTGCTGCTGTGTGTGTCAGCACTGCAGGGCTGGCCTGCACAGATATCTTCTACTATGGTTTTTAAATTTGGAATTGATGCTAGACCTCCCCTTTCAGCTCTCCCCACAGCCATGGCAGGTTGGSATCTGCTCCCTGGGGCTCCAGAGCCAGCGGGGCAGCACCAGGACATTCATTCAGCCTGTCCAACATGGAAATGTGGAAGGCTCAGATTGCCAGGGTGAGCCTGCAAAGGGCACTTTGGAGTGCACAGGAAAGGTGTGGAAGGCTCAGATTGCCAGGGTGAGCCTGCAAAGGGCACTTTGGAGTGCACGGGAAAGGGGCTGTTCCCAGCTCTGTTCCTGTCCCTCTGCAGGTAAAAGCTGCTGCTCCARAGCCTGGGTTGCTGTGCTGGTGTCTGGGATGATCCTCGCCCTGCTCATCGTCGTGTCTCGGATCATCATGTGTGAGTTCTCCTTTCCGTGTGAGGACAGCATTCATTGGTGACTCGCTCCCACTGACTGATGGCCAGGCATCCCAGAGCAGGAGGAGCAGAACTCTGCAGTGAAGGCCAAGGGCAGCACATTTTAGCCAACATTGCTGTAAGAGGAGCCCTGTCTGACACTAAACGTGAGCTTAGGAGAGGCAATTGTTTTTAGTTTTTAAAGGCAAAGAGTAAAGAGCAGCTATCTGAGAGTGCTCTGATGTGCATAAAATCTAAAATACTACAGAGCATTTCTGGCTCAATTGCACAGTTATGGTCTTTGAACACATCTTCCATAGTTTGGTGCTGCAGTTTTGAGGGTTCAATGGATGAGCAAAGAGGCAGAGTTGTCMCTCTCTGCTGGGTGATGGGGGCTCAGACAAGTCTGGCTGAGCTCTGACCGTGTGGGGCACAGTGGGCATTCCCTGCCAGCACAAACTGTGTTCTTATTTCCAGATGGTTCAAGTGCAAACAGCGAACAGGGATCAAACACAACGGAACAGGGACCAAACACAACTGAACAGGGACCAAACACAACCGAACAGGGATCAAACACAACTGAACAGGGACCAAACACAGCCATCCCTGAGGAGGCA
>NW_026624353.1:83015-84150 GCF_030028575.1 Malurus melanocephalus
ATTTCAAGTACATTCTGAAGGAAAATTTAACACAAATCACAGATGTCAATAGGAAAAAAGCTCTAAGGTGATTCTACTCACAAGGATAGCTCATCCTGCTCAGGACTCCAGGGTACCTGGGCACCTTTGCTTTGCCCCTTCCCTTGCCTGTCCCTGTCCCTGTCCCTGTCCCTGTCCCTGTCCCTGTCCCTGTCCCTGTCCCTGTCCCTGTCCCTGTCCCTGTCCCATTTTCCTCTGTCCTTGCTGCTCCCCTCGAGTTCCTTCTCCCTCTGATTCTCTCTGCAGTGGCTCAGGGAGGATGTGGCAGGTTGGCCAGGGCTGGGACACTCCTGGAAGTAGGAGGACAAGGACATTTCCATGTGGGAGATGTGGAGAAACCCACACTGTCCTTATCCACGTGGTGATGCTGCTTTGGGGAGAGGAGCTCCACCACGGGCAGGGCCTGAGCTTTACAGGGCACCCCTTCATTCCTTCTGCTCTCACAAAGTTGCTTGAATCTTTGCATGCTGGGTCTTGGTGAAAAATAATATTTTATAAGAGCAATGAGTTCTTGGATGATAAGGGAACAATAAAAGCTGCAGCCCTTGAGCCTCAGTGTCCATGGGGAACAGGCATTGGGATTAGGGTTGGGAGGGTCAGGGTGTTCTCCATGGGGAACAGGCATTGGGGTTGGGATTGGGTTTGGGAGGGTCAGGGTGTTCTCCATGGGGAACAGGCATTGGGGTTGGGGTTGGGGTTGGGAGGGTCAGGGTGTTCTCCATGGGGAACAGGCGTTGGGATTGGGATTGGGGTTGGGAGGGTCAGGGTGTTCTCCATGGGGAACAGGCATTGGGGTTGGGGTTGGGAGGGTCAGGATGTTCTCCCCCAGCCTCTCCAGTGTGGATGGATGGATTATTTCACACATTTTCACACCAGGAACAAAAGCCTCCACAGGGTTAACCCATCTTTTATAAGAGGTTCCAAGGCAATCTGTTTGCCTTCCTAAAACCAAATCCTAAGATGATAATACCAATATTCACCACTAAGGAGCTTTGCTGCTGGAAATGATARAATGAAATATAAAGCTATTTATAGTACTATTGTAACTTCATCAGAATTCTAGATAGATGAATACATAGATTGATGATGGTTTTGC
>NW_026624353.1:85823-88650 GCF_030028575.1 Malurus melanocephalus
GCTGCTGTGCACCAGGAAACACTCCAGTGAACTTCACACAGAGTGAGTGTGGTGAACACTCAGCTGGTCAGGAGATCTGTTTCCCAAGAAATGCCACCACAAGAGGGGGAGATGCAGCTGCAAAGGGAAGTATTTGTTGCAGAGAAGAGCTAATTTTGGCTGAGAACAWTTTTATCTTGCTCAGTGTGATTTCACAGCCTGGGCTTCCTCTTTCCCTGTTAGATGAGKCTGTGCAAGGGCAGAGGGGTTGGAGAGGAAACTGCCTGGTTATTTCTGTGGCAGAATGTAAAAAAGAAATTCTTGKAATTTATATGCTAATTTATATGCTCAGCCACTTCTGGCTGAGTGGATTTGCATGGGAATATTCCCTCCTCGAGAGATAGGGAGCAATGATTCCCCCATGGCTKTGGCAGCCCAGAGGTGGCTCTTCTCTAACCCCTGAGGAAAACTGGCACATACCTGCAGGAGATTCAACCTGCAGGAAAAATAAGTCATAAACAGTGAAAAAGTCATTATTAATTACAGTGATGTTATGATGACCTAATTATTAATAATTCATTAAATGTTTTGATTGATTTGCAGGAATGTTTTTGTCTCCAGGCGATGTACCTGTGGCTCTTTTTCAGCTCTGGTCTGGTCTCTTATCCCAAACTCCCATCCAGCACGGAAGCTGAGAACACTTTTGTAACCCAACAGAGTAAAGTGGATCGTTCACAGCATCCAACTGAATCACAGCACAGCTCAAATTGTTGCTTTCAGACTTTGCATTTGAAATAAGAAAGAGAGAAAAGATCTCCAGTCAGGATCTCCATCCTTGCTGTTATTTTGAGAATKCCATGGAACGTGAATGATCCTGCTTCTACCAGAATCATGCTCTGGGTGCTGTAATGAATGTTAAATCCTCCTGAGAATGGTACCTTCACCCTCCTTTTCCTCCACACAYACACAAATGCTTCTCAGGGTCCAGAGCCTTCTCCAAAATACACAGAAACAGAACCATTTATTTCTGATAACTGATTGCTACGAAATGTTCCTCATTTCCTCTGCTCATATGCTGGGGCAGGATTATTTCTGACTCCCAAGCTTACTCTATTTAGGTTTTTTTTTTTCCCTTCACTCCCCTCCCTGCCCCTCAGCAACATTCTKTTCATCTGAGCAGGCTGGGGGAAAGCAGCATGTCAAGGTATCTTCCATTCATATGCTAGAAGAGAATCCATTATCAAATTATCAGGGCAATGAGTCATCTGTTCCTTTATCAACCTGCCCCTTTCTCAGGCAGTGACCTCGAATGTCTCTTGAGATCTTGCACATCTGGAAGATAACACAAGTGAGGTTTCCATGCTGAGGCCATTGGAAAACTGACTGTGTCTCTTATTTCCTGTAATGAAGGGGAAAAGTGCKCCTCTCCTTTTCAAAGTAGAACTTTGCATCATCCGAAAGGCCACCTGATCATCAAATATATGATTTCAAGATAATTTAAAAAAAACAACAACAAAAAAAAACCAAACAAACAAAAACAACAAACCACTAGGTCTGGAAATTTGGCAGCATAAACTTCAGCAAAAATTTAAAACAATAAAATTAAATGTATCTTATATCGTAAAGTAAGTCCAAGTTTCATGAGATGGTTTATTTTAAACACTACAATGGTATGAAAATAAAAGGAAATCTATAACCCTATAATCCTAATACAGAGAATGCTCTCCCACCCCCTCCATAAAGTGAGTGCAAAGAGCTCTCCAGCTCAGCTTCCTTCTGGACAATCACTGCAAATTCTGGTTCTGACACTGAGATTGTTCTGTCACAGCTCCATGTTCTGACTCTGCTCTTTGGGATAAAAAAATGAGGGAAGGAACTACCAATGTTTCCAAAGCATCTCAATGAGGGGTGTCAGTGAGCAGAAGGGCTGGTGTGAGGGACACAAAATGTGCTTTCAAGTCACAGACAGCTTTTCTTGTATCATTTAATTTTCACTATCATTGGCCAAGACATGCTCCATATACATTCTTTGGCCAAAAACTTTTCTCTCCTGATAAACCCGATCATCAGTGGGACTTCATCCAGGACTTGGCAGAGCTTTCTCCRTCCTGCAGTGAAGAAGAGAGCCATGAAAGGCACCACTCCAGGGAGGAATGATTCTGCCCCAAAGGAGACTTTAAGAGGGATAATCCTTGGGGTCACTGAAGTGCAATGGGCACTTGGGGGTCACTGATGGGCAAAGCTTTGGTGACATTTCCTCTTTGCTGTTCAGAGCTCTGTTTTCCTGGGTTCACCTGTTCCTGGTGCTGGCTCTAAGTTTTCTGAGCAGGAAAAGCCTTCAGGCACCATTTTCCCCTTAGATCAATCTCCAAGGACAAGAGGGCAGAGACAGTGCTGTCATTCCCTGAGGGTCATTCTCACATTTCTCACCAGCTCCTCCACAGCTCACTGTGGCTTCCATGGTCCTGTTTTCTGTCCCATTCAGCCTCTGCTGGGACTCTGTTCCTCAGGCCTTGCTGCTCTCTGCTGGTTTCCATCCTGTGCCCTTCCCAGCAGATCCTAAATCTGGCCCTCCTTCCCTGCCCTACACGGGATTGGGGCTGATTTTGTGCCCAGAGCTGTGCTGCTGTAGGATCCTTTCTCTTGTGCCAATTCCCATTTWCCCACAGGCTCTGGGATCCCATTTTCTCTTGGAACAGACAGTTTGGGACAGGGGAAGGTTTATCCACCCCACACCTGACTTTGTCCTGTCCATCGGGGCCATGAGGCCTGGCAAGGAGTGGGGTTGCCCATTCCTACAGGATCCCAAACAGAAATCTGTGCTGCCCTTCCCTGGAGACTGCAGGCA
>NW_026624354.1:0-14575 GCF_030028575.1 Malurus melanocephalus
GTGGCTGAGATGTGCTGGAGGTCACTGGGACGTGACTGGGACGTGCTGGACATGGCTGGGATGTGCCCACTTCTGGGGTTTGTGACTCTGAGCTTGGCTTTGCAGGTGGATCCGAACCCCACATTGGACGGCATCCGGCCACGCTGCATGACCTGCTGAGAGGAGCACAGGGGCTGCGTTGGGCAGCGTGACGATCCCTGGGGATGGAAGGGATGGAAGCTTGCACCCTCACAGCACTTGGGGCTGGAAACGGGGATGTGACACCCCGCTCACCGCCCTCGGCCACTCCTGTTGTGACTGTCCACGGGCCCAGAGCGGGCACGGTGCCAGGGCAGGGCAGGGGGACACGAGGGGTGGCAGGGCAGATGGCCCCCATGGACAGCTGGGCAGGACACAGAGGGGTCTGAGCTGCCCCGGTGTTTTGGGGGTAGAACAGGGATTACGAGCTGAGATTGCTCTCCCCTTGCCTGCGGTGCTGTGCTCCCAAACACTTCTGTCGGCTCCTGGTGTGGAAAACAGGAGCTGGAAGGCGTTTCTCAGGATTGCTGGAGAATGTTTTGCTGTTGCTCAGGGTTGGGCCCTGGGGCGATGCAGGCACAGCCCTTGGCCTGTGGCTCACCAGGACTGCGGCTCCTCGAGGCAGTGAAAGCTCCTTTTCTGGCTGGATGAAGCAGAGGCCTCAGCCACTGCTGATAATCTTTGCCACAAACCCTCGGGTGCCTGCGGGGGGAATGGTTTGAGCTGCTTAAACAAACTCTAAAGGCCTCTAAGGGCTGCTCATGAGGTCCTGGGGGATGAATTTGTGGTGTGTGGCGGCGTTTTGGTGCCATTTATCAAGAACAGGAAAGGCAATTCCTGAGTGTCAGTGTCAAACCTGCACAGTGTGCCAGTGCCTCCCCCGTGATGGGGCTGAAACCAGCCCCAAACTGCTACCACCACGGGGGCTTGGAGCTGTGGCTGGTGGCCAAGGAAGAGAGAAGAAAGCCCCAATCCCAGGGCTTCTGGGAGATGTTGATTTGGGGTGAATCCTCCAGGGCTGGGAGTTTTGCTCAGGATGGGCTTGATCCTGTGCCCACAGAGGGGTTGGGGGCCCTGGTGGGGTGAGGACCCACAGCAGCCTGGGCAGGGCGAGCTGGGTGTTGTGCTGAGGACCCCTCAGGTGTGTGGGTGCCACGGGCTGACCCTGCTGGCTCAGGGAAACCTGAGCAGAATTTGGGGGCCGAGGACCTTTGCATTCCCTCACTGAGCCAATCCTCGGCCGTGCACATCCGAAGCCAGCGTGCCTTGGGCTCCACGCTGGGGTTGCTCAGATGAGTCTTTTCTATCTGTGAACACTTTTGTAATGACCACTCTTTGTCTCTACTCTTTTTGTACGACTTTTTGGTGGGGAGTTTTTTTGTCTGAAATAAATTCTTTTAAGCCAAACTGCTGCCTGGATGGTTTTGTGTTCGTCTTGCTGCTTCCCATTGTCTGGAGCCATATTATGGCTTTTGGGATGTGGGAACGTTCCCTGCCCTCTCATTGCCCTGCTCCCAGTCCTGCACTGGGATTAACTGGGTCACTCGGCCAGCACTGCTGTTCCTCCACCTCCTCCACATCCATGCAGTTTTTGCCACTTTTCCCCTTACCTGGGCTGCAGGGCTGTGAGCAAACCTGTTGTACTTTTCCACACTTGTTTCCTCTTTCTGTCCAGGCAGTGGAAGGACGGACACATTCTCCTCCATCCCCAAAGCCTGGCAGGGACCCAGCAGGTCCAGCTGGGAGTTGGGACTCTCCTGCCCTGGCTCAGCCAGTCCCAAGCAGGGTTGGGGTCAGCCCCACGCTGTGCTGGCTGGGATCTGCTGTTGGGTGGGGAGAGCAGGGAAGCTCCTTCACCTGCTTCCTCCGGCTGGAATTTGATTTTTCACAGCATTTTTTGTACTCCACATCTCCACTGGGCACAGCAAATCTTGCTGTGTGCAAGGCAGGGCTTCAATCAGAGCTTTAGTTTCATCTTCCATGGACTGTGCTGCTTTAAAATACCACCACTGGAATGTGATTTTTTTTTTTTTAATCCCCCCCTTTATTTATTTTTTTTGTTTGCTGAACTGCTCAGCACCACAGCTGCATCCAGAGCACGTGCTCCTGCCCTGGGCCATGGGAGAGAACTTGTCCCTGTGTTTGCCTGCGAGAACCTGGTGCTCCTGCAACCTTTACTCGAATCTGTTTTTTATTTGGCATCCCCGGCGCTCTGATTAATTTGTCCTGGGGGAGGATTAACCGGCCTCGCAGGGAATTTGTTTGCATCCCCGTTTGGGGAGGGGGGATCGTGTCTGGATCTGCCGCTGGTGCTGCTTGGCCTCTCCTCTCGGGGCTTTTTTGGTGACATCAAAGGGGACACGAAGCACAGCGCTGATGCCTCCGAGGGGCAGCCCTGTGACCACAAGGCAGAATGGCACAAGGGAGCCATTCTGTGCCGGCAAACAGGGATGGCCGGGGGCTGCTGGTCAGCCCCGGATCATCTGCCCCGARTGCACAAGGGGGTGTTTATTCCGCGGGCCGCAGGGGGAGGCGAGCGCCCAGCACCCCGTGCCCATCTTTCTGGGAACCCGCGTCACACGGTGACAGGGACAGGGACAGGCCATGCCGGCCCGGGGAACCCAACGCCGCTGGGCAGCGCTCCCGGTGCCCGTGTGGCAGCGATCTCTCCGGCAGAGATTCTCCTGAAAGCTTCCAGGTTTTTCTCGTACAGTCGGGCAGCAGCGCGGCGAGGTGGGGGGCACGGCCAGYCTGGGGCTCCTGCCAGGAAAGGGCTGCACTCCTGAATCGTGGAGGGGCTAAAAATACCCCGTCTGGGCGTTTGGAGCCCGGGGCAGGGCGCAGACCCTTGCAGGCAGCGCTTTCACAACTGCTGGCAGCGCTGCCGCTGCTCCCTCCAACCTTCTGTTGTTTATCTGCCCCGGCTCCAAAGTCCTGCTTGAACAGSCCGGGCTGTTCCAGGTTTATTGGCACGGGGCTTTGGGGCTCCCTGGGGTCTGCTGAGCCCGAACGGCCCCGRTGCCGCCGCAGCCCCGAGCCCCGACCCCGGGCGGGAGGCGCGTGATGCAATTACAGTGCCGGGATTATTTATAGCCCTTGGCCCCGTGCGCTGGAAAATGCTGCCCAGACCATCCGTCAGGACCTGCTCCTTGCGAGGGGCACCGAAAGCCACCCCCACCCTGCTCTCTCCTGTCGCTTTTGCCTTTCAGTCCCAAAATTGTCGGACCCCCTGCCCCAGGGGTGCTGGGAACCCCTTCCCCACGAAACTCATGATCTGCAGAGTGCTGGGATCCCCCTTTTGTAGCTCATGGATCTGCAGGGTGTTGGGATCCCCCCTTTTGTAGCTCATGGATCTGCAGGGTGCTGGGATCCCCCCTTTTGTAGCTCATGGATCTGCAGAGTGCTGGGATCCCCCCTTTTGTAGCTCATGGATCTGCAGAGTGCTGGGACTCTCCAGTCCTGCTGCCCCTTCCTGCAGCATTTTGGGGGTCTCCCCCTTCCCCTCAGCCCTCTCTGTCCCTGGAGGATGCTCTGGTCCCAYCACGGTGACCACAGGCTGCTGTCCTGTGGCCTGGGGGGTCAGCAGTGGGGCCAGCGGGGACGGTGACACGCGAAGCCCGTGGCCGCCCCGGCGCTGGCAGGGACAGAATGTGCCGGAGCTGGCGCAGCCCTGCGAGGGCCGGGATTAGCTGCGCCGCTGCTGCCTCCGGCCCGGGCGCCCGTCCAGCTCCCAAAACAAGCACCGCCTTCCCCCATCGCAGCTGGGCTGAGCCCCGCGGGGTGCAGCTCACCCCCGAACCTGCCGAGGGGCACCCACCGGGGGCTGCTCTGTTCGCGCAGGGGGCGGTCGGTGATGATCAGTCTGGATTTTGGCCCAAGGGGGATGCCCAGCTCTGTCCCTGCGCTGGGGTCGGGTGTCACRCATTGCCCAAATTCAGCATCTTTGCACCGCTGGAGAGTTGGGCTCCCCCTGGACTCCCCTGCTGGACTCAGCCGGTGCTGATGGGGGGCTCAGGGGCACGGGAACCTGTCCAGCCCCGGGTTTCGGGGTCCCCCAGCACCGTGGGGGCACTCACAGCCCGCAGCAGCACCAGGCCTTGCATTGGGTTTGCTCCAACCTCCGGCGCTGCGCAAAAACCGCAGCTGAGGACGGCACGGCTTGGCCCTGGCATCATCTGTGGGTCCGGGATTTTTGGGTCCCCTTCAGGCAGCAGAGCTGTGCCAGGGCTCCGGGAAGCAGCCGTGCACCCCGACATGCCGGGGCGGCATCGCGGCCGCCCTCCGCCCGCTGACTCAGCCGCCTGTTTGCCGGAGCTGCTGCCGCCCACGGAAACCGCAGGCAAAGTCCCCGCATCCCTGCGCCGGGGCTTTCCCCGCCGGCTCGACAGGAATCGCAGCTTTTCCCCGGCCTGGTGCGGGCAGCGAGGCCCTCCGGGTGCGGGGGAAAACTGCGGAGAAACCACAGGTTTTTGTATTCCAAAAGTGGTTTTTAAATGCCCAAACCAGGGGTCTGGAGCAGCCGTGTTGTACGTGCCGCACTGTCCCGTCCCCTGTGAGCATCGTGCCAGCGGGATGGTGGAATTGTGGCATCACCAGACAATCCACAAAGCCCGGTGCTGGCGGGTCCTACCGGCGCTGTCTTTGCCGCAGGCTGCCGGCAGCAAATCACCAGCTTTATTCACTTTRTCCAGCCCAACCTCTTATTTTTTTGGGTCTGACCCCTCGTTTGGGGTCCCTCGCTGCTGGCACTGCCCGGCCCCTTGCACAGTCGCTCCTCGCTGCCTCCCTTCCTCGGGCAATGGAAAATTTTGATGACTTTTTGACTTTTCTCCGGTTGTTTGGGAGCGGGGAAGGGGCCGGTGCCGCGCACAAACATGTCTATGTATAAACACCGGGGCCCGCGCCAGGGATGGAGCCGCCGGCACCCGACCCTCCCCACGGAGCCGGGTGTCCCCTCTCCGGGTGGCGTTCCATGCTCAGTGACCCGCAGCCGTCCCCGCGGGGACGCAAATATTTTGGTTTTGAAAAAAAAAAAAAAAAAAAAAAAACATTTAAATTAAAAAAAAAAAAAAGAAAAAAAAAAGGAAAAATAAATCCCCCGTCCCGTGTGATCCAGCGGCGGCACGTGATGTGTTGGCACACAAACAGGGACAAGGCACGGCTCCCACGCCACGCGTGAGGCCGGGCTGGCATCTGCAGGTGACACGGCCGTGCCCTGTGCCGGCGATGTGGCGTGATGGGACTTTGCTCCCAGMGCCGCTCCCCACCCCGGCTGGGTTTGCCGTCACTCCCAAATCGTGCAGAGGTTTCCGACCAGCCCCGGGTGGGTGCCCGGTCCCCGCCACGCCCGGGGGGATGTGGCACGGGTGACATCCCGCACAGTGACATCCCGCACGGTGACATCCCGCATTCCCCCCGGGTACAACCTTGTTCGTGCGGCATTTTGCCCCAGGGAGCAGCGAGTGGCAGCCACTGGGCTGCTCTGRGTGTCAGAGGGGACACAGCTGTCCCCAGCCCACAGGAGAGCAGTGCGGGGCTGTCACCCTGACTGCTGCAGGGCAGGAGTAATGGGGTAACCCCGTCAAACCCCACAGCTCTGATCCCTCCTCCCACGCCCCAACCTCAAAGCCTTCAGACACRGGGTTATTCTCCTTTTCCCTTCCCATATTGAAAGAAGCAGAGATTTTGAGCAGATTTCAAGAGATAAACTCAGTCCAAGCTCAGTCTTGGGTGGAGAAAGGTCCCAAGCAGCTCGGGGGGATGCTCACACATCGCCAGGAGCCGGCAGTGAACACCCTCCCCATTTCCCACCCTCATCAGCGCACTGAACGCGGTTATCTCTGAATGCAAGGGGTTTAAACGAGGAGCAGGGAGAGGGATTTTCCTGCCGAGCAGCTGTGTAAATGCCACCGCATCCCTGGCCCGCGATGGAGCAGCGATAGCCGGGGGGTCCCGGCTGGTTGGAGGTGGCTGCGCCGGGCGGTGCCGGTGGGGAGGGCGGCTGCAGCTCTGCCGGACGGTCCCGGGGGGGCTCCAGCCGGTTCCCTCCGCTTTCCCGGCGGTTTTGGAGAGAGAAAAAATGCGGGAGAGTCAATCTGCCTGCAAGGAGCTGGTAAACACCCCGGCAGCGGGGCTGGGAGAAGGGGGGGTTGCTCTTGGTCCCGTGTTTATCGCTGCAAAGCTGGGCTGGCCGCTCGCTCTGCGATGAGACAGATGGGGGAGGCTGCTGCGRAAAGGCGATTTTTTGGGGGCTCTCTGTTTATCGAGCTGTCCTTAGCTCAACTCTGGCCTCCTGCTTGAGCAAAATATGTTTGTGCTGCAAAACCTCTGGCCGGCTGCGCTGCCAAGGGGGCAGGGAACGCGTGTGCCGATAAGGGCGCAGCGTCCTCCCCTTCCTGATCACCCGATACCCAGGGAAGCGCACGGAGGCGGCCGCCCGCCTCCCGRCACCCTGAGTTTATGATTTCTTTTGCTAATATTATAAAGTTTCCGTAAAAAAAAAAAAAACCCAAACAACGAAACCAAGAAAAAAAAATCGCAAACATAATTCAATAGCTGCGGCTCTGCAGCTGCCAAAGCCTGGAAAGCTCCGGCCGTGCCAGCGGCTGAGCTGCCCCTGGGGCTGCCGGCCCTGAGAGCAGCCATCCGAAAAGATTCAAACTGCGGGGAAGAAAATGCTTCCTGCCATGGCCCGGCCTTTCCTGCCAGGGAGAAGATGATTTTTTCAACCACTGCTCCCGGCCGGCGTGCTGGGGCTCGCAGCATCCCGGAGGGATTTTGCAGCGATCTGAGCATCCAGTGCAACCCCGAGGGCAGCTCCGAGCCCCTCTGGGTGGGGGGAAAAATATGAAATATTCACTTTCGCTGCCGCTTCAAGTCATTTTCCGTGGCTGGGTTTGGAAACAGCCCTGGCCCGGGTGAGGCTGTTGCAGCTGACGTGAGCAGGAAAGAGCCGGGGCGGCCCCGGGGCCTGTTGGAGAAGTAGAACCGAGTTGTTGTTGTTGTTGTGACACCGAATGGTTGCAAAACGCCGCCGCCGAAATACCCGTGACTTTCCAAACAAGCTGAGCCCAGCTGTGGCCGGCGGCTCTCTGTCCACATGYGTCCGTCTGTCCAGCTGTGCAGCTCTTTCCCTGCCTGAACCAGCAACGCTTGGAGGTTTTTTGAGGGGGAAGAGAAGAAATTCAGGATCTTTTTTTAGGCAGGAAAAGCTCCAGTTCCCCAGCTGCAGAGGTTTCCTAGCACAGAGAACTGCGGGGTATTCTGCCCACGGGGGCTTTGCAGTGCTTGGGGGCGTGGATGAGATGAGATGAGCTGTCTGCAGCCCTTGAATTCTGCTTAAAATATGATAATAATAAAAAAAAATCCCAGGGATCAGTTTGTTTTCTTAAGGATTAAGTCACCTAATCTGCCTGGCAGCGGGTGGCATTGTAGAGGTGGTGGCAGCGATGGCTTTTTGCCCGGCAAATAATCCTGCTCCCGGCCACGGCTGCTGGTCAGGCTGGGCTCAGACTTCCTGCTGGCATCAGCTCTTCTCTGAATGGGGTTTAGGGAGAAGGAAATGGGGCTGGGTGCAGGGAAAGGGCTGGGAGAAGGATGTGTGGATGAGGGAAGGGGCTGGGAAAGGGATGGATGAACGAGGGAGGTGACTGCAGAGCTGTGACCTCTGAGCGTGTTAAAGCCAGGCTGTGGTTCCGCGGGGCTGTTTCCCCGAGGCTGGAAAACAGGTTAGACTTCTCAATCTGGGAGCAAACCACCTTAATCTGGTGTTAAAATATCGTTCTGGGCCCGCAGGGATGGACCTTTCCTTCCCCAGGGGCTCGGATCCTCCAAGAGCTGATGCTGATGGGGCCACAGCAAACCCCTCTGGTTATTTTATGTTTTATCTCTGGCGCCATCTGAGCTCTCCTCCCCCGAAATCAAGAGGAAACGGCTTCAAGTTGCACCAGAGGGGSTTTTAGGTTGGATATTGGGAAAAATTTCTTCATGGAAATGGTTGTCAACAAACCCTGTGGTGAYGCCTGTGGAGTCACCAGCCCYGGAGGGATCAAAAATCCATGYGGCTGTGGCACTTGGGGACATTGGTTAGCAGCGGGTTTGGCAGTGTTGGATTGGACTCGATGATCTCAGAGGGCTTTTCCAGCTTCAGCGATCATCCTGTGATTCTGTAAAATCAGGGAGCCAAGAGCCAAGCCCCGGGCTGGCACCACCTCCCTGCAGCTCCTTCTGGTGCCCCACCTGCTTCCTTGGGACACTGCGCTGAATTTTCCGCTTCACAGGAGCAAGAGGAGCCAGCTCAGTCTGCCTGCACATGTCCCCGGTGCCTTTTGCTTTTGGGGACACGGCTCTGGGACCCCGTGAGAATAGGGAGGATGAGGATTTTCCCTTTAGGGCGGTGGAACAACAAATGACAATAAATGACATTGTCACCACTGACGTGTGGGCAGCTCTGGCACTGCTGGGTATGAACAGGAGACCCCACGGGGTGACTTTGGGGTCGATGTTTTGGGGTCAGCACTGGGCTGACCTTCATTTGGGATGGATTTTGGCTGCTGATCCCAGAGCTGTCCCTGAAGGAGTCCCTGGTTGGGTGTAATGAGTCCCCTGCTGTGAGTAATGAGTTTTGCTCAGGCTGTGGGTGGCAGTGGCTCCTGCCAGGCATAACCAGTGCCCTGTGGCACGTCTGGGACGGAGGAGTAGGGAAGGTCACATTCTGGCCTGGCGGCTGGCCTTGGGTCACCAAGCTCAGCGTGGTGCCTGGGGACTCATTTGGAAACCAGTCCTGTGAAATTTAAACTAATTAGCAAGTCCCGAGCCGCTCGCTCGCACTAATTGGCAAGCTTGGCTTGATTAGTTTTCCCCGGCACGTCCGTGGGCTCTGTTTTCCTGGCTGAGCACTGGCCAGCTCGGGATGTGTGTGAGGAAAAGTCCTTCAGTGGGGACACTGAAGTATCAGAGGGGATGTGAGTGGCACGGAGGGTGGGATGGATCCCTGCAGAGCCACCCCATGGGGACAATGAGGGGGTCTCCCGTCCCCTCCTCGCCCAGGGTGTTTTTAACGCAGCGCGGGGCCGGGCTGTCCTGCTGTGAACTCGTTCCGTGAGCTGGAATGATTAACTGGCCCCGGCGCTGGCCCCGAGCCGGGCCCTGTGTTTACTGCTGCCACCCAACCGTGCTGAGCTGTGACCCTCAGCGCTTTCCCTCAGCGCTCTGACCCCAAAACCGGGCTGTAAACAGGGAAAAACAGGGAAAAAACACCGAAACCCCAGCGTGCCCCCGCGCCCGTCACCGGATACTTCCTCCACGTGTGCCTGTAGTGCTGTGACAGCGAGCCTGGCATGGCTCAAATCCCAACAAAATCCCCAAATCTGATCTCTGCGCTGGCTTTCTGCGCGGCAGAGTGCCACATCTCCATCCTCCAGCAGATCCGCAGGGATTTGGGGCTGGAGGAGCAAAGCTGGGGTCGTGCCTGTCCCGTCCTGCCTGTCCCACCCTYCTGTCACCGGCAGGACGGGAACGGGGGATTTGCTCCGCCGGGAGGTTGGGAATCGCCGTGGGGACGTGGGGYTGGTGCCACCTCGTGGCTCCGCCGGCAGCGCGGTACCGGACACCGGGGACACGGCAGTGGTGACACCGCGATGGGGATCCTGCCCGCGACACCCGSCGGCCACCTCATCCCTGGAGCGCTGGGAATGGCCAGAAACGCAAACCCGACCGTGCCTGGCCGAGCTGTGGGAGAAGGTGCCTCCCCGGGGCTCTGTCCTCGCAGTTTCCGCCCTGCTGCGAGTGCAATTTTGGTAAAATTCTTTGTAAAACACGAGTGGGGCCAAAAGCAGCGGAGAGGAGGATGAGTGTCAATGGCTGAGGCGCCGCGGCGCTGCCGTACCTGGATTTCCCCGCGTTGCTAACCCCACGTAGCTTTTAGGTTTTTAAGATTTTTTTGCCGTCTCAGCAAGTAAACACCGCCGCGCCAGGCAGAGGAAACCACAAATCGCTTTTCATCTCCCGTTCTGCCCCAGATAAGGCCCGAGGCGGCGGCGCGGCCCCACGGGAAGGGGCTGGGGGGGCCCCCATGGATCACCCCCGGCCCGGCTGCCTGGCTGCGTCCTCCTCAGCGCTGTGGATTGAACCTCGCTTCTAAATCCTGGCTGTAATCTGCCCGGGTCAGGCGAGGGAAAACCATCTCAGTCCTGCTGTTTTGTGCAATTCTTTTAAATTTTTTTTTATGCTTGTGTTTATTATTTTTCCTTTTCAATTTTTTAAAATTTTTTTTTGCACATTACTCGGTTTTTTTCAGGTAGCTAAAGTTTGGTGCCGGGGTTTTTTGCGTCCCCGTCCCACTGGATGCTGGTTCCAGAGGTGAAGCTCTGCCTCTCCTCCCAGCCCAGCCATGGAAACACCCTCGGTCCTGCTCAGACCCTGCAGCTGCCTTTACTCGTTTTTTATCCCCAGTGAAAAGCTGAAGCTGGGAATTGAGTGGCCAAAACTTGGCCCGGTGCGATGCTCCCTCCACGAGCATCGCTTTCCACGTCCTGGAAACCAGAAAAYCCCCTGGAGGTGCCGGTGTGACCCTGAGCTCCGGGGCCGGGCGCTCAGCATCCCGCACAGACACTCAGCATTCCAGGGGACACCCCTGTCCCCTCCTGCCGTCCGTCCCCCCGCTCCAGCCCGGTGACGGCTACGGAGCGGGATCCCATCCTTCCCCATCCCTGATGATGATGGGTTTGTCGGAGATGAGCAGAGCGATGGGGATCAGCGGTCGGTGCGGCCCTTGCCTCCCGTTCTCTTCCTCTTCCTCCTCCTTCTCCTCCTTCTCCTCCTCCTCCTCCTCCTCCCCGGGCACCGGAGATCCCGCCGGGCTCAGCATCTCCTGCCTGCGGTAGGCGAAGGGCAGCTCCTCCGCACAGCCCGGCGGGGACACCGCCACCTCCGCCGGTTTTTCCAGCGCTGGGCACGGCTGCGGCTCCTCGGGCTGTGCCACCGCGGTCCCTGTGCCCGTGTCAGCCTCCTCCTCGCTGGGATTGGGCTCCGGCAGCAGCAGCTCGGCTGGGTTGAACCTTTCCGAGGGCTCCAGGAGGCCCGGCCGGGGCTGGCCCTAAGGGTTGGGTGGGTTTGGGGTGGGATGTCCGGTGCCAGGGCTGTGTGTGGGCGGTTGGGGCTGCGGGATCTGCCCCCTCCTGCCCTTTACACCTCACCTGCCTCATCTCGCCGGCGGAGAACTGGATGGCTTTGGTGCCCACGGGCTTGGGAAGGGGTGGGAAGAGGAGGCGGCGAGCCCTGGGGAGGGAGTGGTTGGTGAGGGGGGGGAGGTGATGGCGGGGGTGGCCCGAGTGGCCTTGGGGACAGAGGATGCTGTGTCACCTCTTTTTGCTCAGGTGGTAGATGGCAGCCGCGGCGGGGAGCCCAAGAGAGATTCCCAGGTACTTCAGGTTGCCTCTCCACGCTGCTCCCTGGGGACCTGGGGATGGCCAGGGTGGCTGGGTGGTGGCATTCCTGTCCCCAACACCCCGTGGGGGACACAGGAGACGTTTTGGGGCGAGGGCGAGCARCCAGTGGAGAGAGCCCCCCATGAGRACGGGGTCTCAGCCTTTACCCAGCGCCTTGGTCTGGAAGCGCCACCARGCACTGCAGGTCCCCTCGCTGTCCTGTGTCACCTCCCACACGCCCACCCTGTAGGCTGTGCCGGGCTGGAGGTTTCGGAGGGTGAAATTTGATGCTGCGGCATCCACTTCGCTGTCTGGGCAAACAATAACYAGCGTGGGGCAGTCTGGCACCCTCCTCCTGCCCCACGGGGGTCGGGGAGTGCCACTCACAGGTCAGGTTGTCCCCCTCGGCCGCGTGGCAGACGAGGTACTTGGCCAGCGCTCCGGGRCAGGTGGCCCGTGGGGACGGGCTCCACTGGAGGGTGACGGCGGCGTCTGCGGCGCTGATGTTGAAGGGCACGGCCAGCGAGTCTGTGCGCAGAGAAACGGGMAATTCTCCCAGGAATTCCAGCCCCTCCCGCAGCGAAACCGCGAGCGACGCTCCGCGCTCCCGCACTCACCGTTGCCGGCGTAGTGGTGCCAYAGGGCGAAGGTGGCCCAGCCCCGCTCCGCGTCCCAGCCGTGCACGGCGAGGCGGTGACACCCCGGTGCTCCCAGTGTCCCTGGGGAGGAGCCGGAGACACTGGTTAGACCCTCTGATCCCGAGTGGAGGCACAGAGGAGTTTGGGGCGCTCCCTGAGGAGGAGCTGGGGACACTGGTCAGACCCTCTGACCCCGGGTGGGGGCACA
This sequence comes from Malurus melanocephalus, assembly GCF_030028575.1. Lineage (NCBI taxonomy): Eukaryota > Metazoa > Chordata > Aves > Passeriformes > Maluridae > Malurus > Malurus melanocephalus. The sequence goes on from NW_026624354.1 coordinate 12,291, forward strand.
GCGAGGGATTTGGGGCGCTCCCAATGCTCCTGGGGAGGAACTGGGGACACTGGTTAGACTCTGATTCTGGGTGGGGGCACAGAGGGGTTTGGGGTGCTCTTTCAGGAGGAACTGGGGACACTGGTCAGACCCTCTGACCCCGGGAGGGGCACAGTGAGGGGTTTGGGGCGCTCCTGGGGAGGAACTGGGGACACTGGTCAGACTCTCTGACCCCGAGCGGGGACACAGAGGGGTTTGGGGCTCTCCCTCGCCTCTCTCCACGCGGCTGCTGTTGGCACGGAAYTCCTGCTGGACGCAGACTCCCGTTTTTGGGGGGTCTGGCAGTGCCTGCTGCTCGAAGCAGAAGGCGTCGCCGGGGACCGGCGCTTCCCACCGCGCCCTCACGGTGCCGCCKGCCACGCTGATGTCCTTGAAGCCGAGATCTGGGGTGAAATGGGGGATATCTGGGGTAGCTGGAGAAAACAAAGCCCTGAGGGCTGCCAGGGGAGCTCGGCCCTTCTCTAGGGGCCGGTACCTGCGTGCTGTCCTGCCGGCACACGGAGCTGCCGCGCCGGCCCCGGCCCCGCGGCGTTGACCGCGGTCAGCAGGATTTTGTACTCKGCCCCGGAGAGGGTGAGGTTGTGCTCTGTGTCCTCCCAGCCCAGCACCGCGGCGTCCTCCTCGTCCGGCTCCGCGCAGCCGCACGCCGGCATGTGCACATCCAGCTTGTAGCKGACATCCCTTTGCTCCTTGAGGACYGGCTGGGGAGGGRAAGGGGGCGACTCSGGGGGTGAAGGGTTGGAGGAYACCCRGGAGGGTCCCCAGGGGTGCCACTGTGCCTGATGTGACCGTACCTGCCAGCTCAGCCGCAGCACCCGCTGCCCGTCTCTCCCCAGTTTGCCCAGTTGGTGGGTCAGCACCGGGCTCTGCCGGATTTCTGTGGGAGGAACAAGCCTGGCTGANGGAGGGTCCCCAGGGGTGCCACTGTGCCTGATGTGACCGTACCTGCCAGCTCAGCCGCAGCACCCGCTGCCCGTCTCTCCCCAGTTTGCCCAGTTGGTGGGTCAGCACCGGGCTCTGCCGGATTTCTGTGGGAGGAACAAGCCTGGCTGAACTCTGCACATTTTCGGGAGCTGTTGGGATCTCACCAGGCTCCTSTCYTCTYSCTCACCCTCGGGGACAGAGATGTTRCTGCTCCAGTCGCTCCAGTAGCTGCTCCAGGTGGGAGGTTTGTGCCGGAGCTGGACCACGAAGGTGCCGTTTAYCCCCAGGGCACAGGTCACTAGAGAGGGGTGGCAGGGTCAGGGGATGAGTGACCCCTCTTTTTCCCACCTTTTGGCCATCGTGGGGTGCTGGGGGTGCAGCACAGGGCAGAGCACCCCACCAGGGTGTGGAACACCCCTGGGAGATGCTTGTCCCCAACAGCCCCACAGGCTGAACCCACCTGAGTCAGCTTCACCTGTCACTGTCACAGTCTCACATGTCACCTGCAGAGAGAACCGRGGACAGAGACACCCACCCAGTGAACCCAGTGTGTTACTGGGACATCAGATCTGCCCTGTGATCCCCACACACCCCAGGGACTCGGAGAGCCAAATGGAACCCAGGGCACATGGTGGCCAGAGGTCCCCTCAATCCTGGGACCCTCCTGGCACCAACTGAGAGGGGTGGGGGTCTCCAGCTGCGGGAGCTCCTTTGGGGACAAGCGTTGGGATTTGATCCATTGTCGTCATTAGTATAATCCGGGGTTTTGCCTGTGTAATCCCCGAGAATCACGGCCTGATCCTGTTATGGGCAGCAGCAGGATCCCCCGGCCGGAGGACAGGGCAGAGCCGATAACGCAGCCAAACAGATGGGCCACAGCTGGACCGGGAGGGGACAGTGACATCACTGAGCCCTGCACTCCCGGGATGTGCTCCCGGCTGTCCTGTCAGCCCCTGGCATCTCCAGCAAACAGCATTTTACCTGTGTCCAGCCGCTGTGTCCCACCCTCCAGAAGCGAGCCTCCCTCTGTGGTGGCTGCTCCAGGCCGTGGCACTGCGGCCGTGGCACCCTGACCCTCAGCTGGCCACCAGCCTTGGAGAAKGGCATCCCAGAGGGGGGTGGATCCAGCTTGACTGGAAAAATGAGGTGGTTTTGGGTTTTCTGGCAGTTCTTGGTGCTGGTTCTGGCTGCCAGCCCGCTCCCAGGGGCACTCACCGGCCTGGCTGAGGTGAAGGGTGTGGTTGGGGGTCCGGAGGAGCTGCTGCCCCCAGCGTGCCTCCACCCAGGCCGTGGTGTTCTCCAGGATGTACAGCTCGCGGTAC
>NW_026624354.1:14987-15761 GCF_030028575.1 Malurus melanocephalus
ATGCCAGGCTGGACTGTGTTGTGCCGTGCTGGACTGTACTGGGCACAAGCTCTGTGCTGTGCCAGACCTAGGCTGGAGCACACCAAGCTCCCAGCCCTGCCCTGCTGTGCCAGGCCTCGCCGTGCTGGGCCGTGCCACACCAGGCAGCCTGTGCCAGCCTCAGGCCATCTTGTGCGTGCCAGAGATGTCGTGCTGGGCTGTGTCAAGCAAGGCTGTGCCAGGCCTGTGCTGTGCCGTGCCAGTTCTGTGCTGTGCCAGTCCGATTCTGTGTCATGCCATCCCCAGGCCGTTCCAGCCCATGCTGTGCCAGCCCTGTGCTGTGCTGTTCCAGCACTGTGCCATGTGGCACCCATGTCATGCTGTGCCAGCCCCATGCCGTGCCAGCCCCATGCTGTGCTAGCCTCATGCTATGCTATGCCAGAAACACACCATGCTAGCCCCATGCCATGCTGTGCTAGCCCCATAATGTGCTAGCCTCATTCTATGCTGTGCCAGAAACACACCATGCTAGCCCCATGCCATGCTGTGCCAGCCCCATGCCATGCTAGCCCCATGACATGCTGTGCTAGCCCCATAACGTGACGGCCCCATGCCATGCTGTGTTAGCCCCATAACGTGACTGCCCCATGCCATGCTGTGCCCAGCCCCATGCCATGCCAGCCCCATAATGTGCTAGCTGCATGCCATGCTGTGCTAGCCCCATGCCATGCTGTGCTAGCCCCATGCCGTGCTGGGCTAGCCTGACCCATGGGCATGCCAGACCCATGCTGTTCT
>NW_026624354.1:16441-19217 GCF_030028575.1 Malurus melanocephalus
GGGGGCGGGCGCTGTGGGTGAGAGGTGGGCGCTGTGAGTGAGGGGTGGGTGCTCCGGGTGGGAGGTGGGTGCTGGGGTGGGAGGTGGGTGTCGGGGATGCGGGTCTGCGCGGGGTGGGGGCTGTAAGTTGAGAGGTGGGTGCGCAAAAGGGGTGCTCCGGGTGCGTGTGGAGCGGGTGCTGCGTGTGCAAGAGGTGGGTGCTGCGGGTGACAGGGGGGTGCTCTGCGTGTGCAAGAGGTGGGTGCTGCGGGTGACAGGGGGGTGCTCTGCGTGTGCAAGAGGTGGGTGCTGCGAGTGGGAGTTGGGTGCTCTGCGTGTGTGTGAGCGGAAAGTGGGTGCTGCGTGTGGGAGTGGGGGTGTTCCGCGTGGGTCTGTGTGACAGGTGGGTGACAGGTGGGTGCTGCGGGGGCACGGGGTGGGTGCTGTGTGTGAGCAGCGTGGGACAGGTGGGACAGGAGCGGGTCACCCACCCGTGAGCCCCAGCCGTGCCCCGGGTGTTGGTGGTGGGTACCCAACGGTGTGGGAGCTCCCGTGGGAGCYCCGCGGTCCCTCCAGCCCGGCTCCCGGTGCCTGTTCGTGCCGGAGCGCTGTGCCAGCCCCGCTCTGAGCCCCTCAGCATCCACGGGCACAGCGAGTGCCATCCTCCCTGCCCATCCTGCCYCCGCTCGCCGCCGTGCTCGGACGGTGATAACCGGGACCCCCCCGGCTCGCAGAACCGAGCGCTGAGCCGGATTTTCCGGGTGACCTGACGCCTCCATCCCCATCTGCAGTATCCGGGGGGCCCGGGCGGAGCTGTCGGGGCGGTTGGAGGATGGCACKGCGCTGCCTTCATCCGAGCTGGCAGCTCCGCGGGCAGCTGCGCTCCGCTGCACGCTCAGCCCGGCACAGAGCCCTGCGCGGGAGCTGCCTCCCCGCGGCTGCGGATGGACAGAGCCACGGCCGAGGGCTCCGGGKCTCTTGGCTGGGGGCAGTCCCGGGGAGGTCAGGGCCGTGGGACCCGGCTGGGTGCCCGCACCGCCGTGGCGGGAGGTTTGGCCAGGGGCTGCCCCCAGGGACTCGGTCCCAAAGCGCTGAGCAGCGCTGCTGTCCCTGATCCTGTCCCAATGCTGTCCCCATGCTGTCCCTGATGCCATCCCCGATGTTGTCCCTGATGCCAGCCCCGATGCCATCCCCGATGCTGTCCCAATGCTGTCCCCAATGCTGTCCCTGATGCCATCCCCAATGCTGTCCCTGATGCCATCCCCAGTGCTGTCCCTGATGCCATCCCCGATGCTGTCCCAATGCCATCCCCAATGCTGTCCCTGATGCCATCCCCGATGCTGTTCCTAATGCCAACCCTGATGGCAGCACTGATGCCATCCTTGGTGGTGCCCCCGATGCTGTCCCTGATGGCAGCCCTAATGTCAGCCCCGATGCCATCCCCGAAGCTGTCCCAATGCTGTTCCCGATGCTGTTCCTGTTGCCACCCCCAATGCTGTCCCTGATGCCATCCCTGATGCTGTCCCTAATGCCAGCCCTGATGCCACCCTTGGTGCTGTCCCCRGTGCTGTCCCTGATGCCATCCCCAATGTTGTCCCTGATGGCAGCCCTGATGCCACCCTYGGTGCTGTCCCCTAACGCKGTCCTCCCAGGGATCAGCTGATGGTTAATCCCGGCTCTCACTGGGACTTGTCGATGGCAGATGTACCTGCTGGACGGGTGTATCAGGCACTCTGTGGGTGCTGGCCCTGTGACACTGCCCCACATGGGTCCCCAGGGTCACCGGGGGATGCTCTGCGTGTCCCTAGGGACACAGCGTGGCTGGAGCGCCCCTGGCAGCGAAGGGTTTTGGGTGTCATGGATTCTCTGCCCCATAGATGGGTGCGGGTGAGCAGAGGGGACAGTGTTCTGTGCCACTGTCCCACCGGAGCAGTAAACCCCTCGGTGTGACCCTCCTCTGCCTCCTGCCCTGCCCGGGGGCTGGTGGCCGGTGGCACAGCTCCGGGGGTGGGTGGGGGTCCGGAATGGGTGACAGCAGCGCTGGGTGAGGGTGCTGGGGGCTCCCGCTCCCTGTAAGAACCCCAATCCCCTTACCCGGCCGGGGCCTGGGGTCACCCCGCGCTGGGGRCACAGGGACACCCACACCCCCCTGTCCCCGCACCCACGCCACCCCGGGGCAGACACGCACCCGTGGGCCCCGGGGCTGCCGCGTCCCTGTGCACCCAGGCATGATGTCACCCGTTGCCATGGCAATGCTGCTGCATCACTGCGTAGCAGCGCGCCCCAATCCCGGGATTTCCACAGGGGCTGCGTGGCGTGGGCAGCGCGATGGGGCACGGCTGYCCCGGGGATTGCGGGGTGTAAGGGTGCTGCTGGGTGTCCCCACACGGGTGGCAGCCGCCCCTGCCCGCAGGGACCCCCGTGCCTGTGCCAAAAATGGGTCTGAGCTGCTCAGGGGGATGACGGGCACAGGATCAGGGCAATGATGGGGCATTAATCAGCGCTCACAGCTGCCACATGTSCCCGCATCCCACGGTGTGCCAGGGYACGCRYCAGCCTGTCCCCACTGTGCCACTCGCAGCGTGCTGTTGGTATCTGTGACACTCTGTGGGGTGACTGGCGGTGTACGGGTGGGCACCGGGGCAGTGCCGGGGCCGGACAGTGCCCAGCACACCGGGAGGATGGCACAGGCCAGGGTTCCTGTCCCCAGCTGCCCTTTGGCCCCTTGCACCACCTGCGAGCAAACAGCTCTCACGAGAAATATTCCCAGAGGTTGGAAAAATAAATAATGTAGGGG
>NW_026624354.1:20992-22408 GCF_030028575.1 Malurus melanocephalus
GGCGGCGGCGGCGGTATGAAGTCGCGTCGGGACAGGCTGAAGATCCCCTCGCTGACCTTGGAGTGAGTCGGAGCCGGGGCGGGGTGGGCCGGTACCGGCACCGGAACCGGCACCGGGGGAGGGCGGCGGGACCCCCCGGTCATCCCCGTTCCGCTGCTTCCCCGTCCCGGCGCATCCCCCATCCCGGTCCATTCCCGTCCCGCGGCATCCCCGCCCCCGGGCCGCAGGTCCCGCTCCTTTTCCCTGCAGTCACAGCCCCGGACGCCCCCGGTGACAGTCCCCGCCACAGCCCAGACCACCCGCTGTCCCTGCCCGCCACAGCCTCAGACCCTGCAGTGTCCCCGCTGTCCTCTGCGCTCCCCCTCCAKCTCTGCCTGACCCCTCCTCCAGCCCATGTCCCCTCTGCTCTGGACCCCTGGCCGCCTCCAGACSCAGGGGACAGGGCCACCGAGGGGCCACCAGCGCCATCCATCAGCCGCTGACACGGCGCCGGCACGTCTTGCCTTGCAGCTTGTCTCCGAGCAGCCAGAGCCCGACGCTGCTGAGCCCCTGCAGCCCCTGCAGCCCCTGCAGCCCCTTACTAACCCTGCACCCCTGGAGGTAAGGCCCCCCCAAACCTTCCCACCTGATCAAGGGAATGAGGGGGGAGAGGTGGAGATGGGGACAGAAAAGTGGGACCCCTCCACCTGGGATGTCCTGGGGCGCCCCAAAAGGGAACTACTGTCTGTGATGGGATGCAGGGGGTGATGTGGCCGGGGTCTGTGCCCAGCCCTGCTGATCTCAAACCAGCCAGGCTGCGCTGCTGGCGTTATTCTGCCTATGACCGATCCATTTTGGGGGGGCCCAATGGGAACGTCGTGGCGGCAGCTCAAGCTCGGGCTTTGAGCACCTTTGTCGTGAAGGGGAACCTCGAGAGCGGGCTGGGGGCTGTGATGGGAGCGGGGTGCGAGCGGGGATGGCACCTGGGAAACCTCCTTGGTCACCTTTTGTGCTCTTCCGTGGGTTGAAAATGAGGGGGGGCTGCTCGAGGGGGTGGGTGCCCCCTCCTCMAATGCCACAATCCCCTCGCTGTGCCCCACCGGTGGAGGTGACAGCAGGGCYCTGCGGCGTGTGCCAGCCGCGCTGTGCCCCGGGGACAAGGTGCACCAGGTGCGCTGGCACCGGCGGTCACACCCCGCCCTGTGCCCCRTGGCACCCGCGGCACGGCGCCGCACCTGCCCGGCACCCGCGGGTGACGCCGGTGCCTCCCGCCCTCCCTCCCTCGCTCTGCCGGGGACAGCAGCTGGTGCCGGCGGGGCGGGAGCCGGCGGGGAGCTCCGCCGCTGCTCAGCAACAGGCAGAGCCATTTGCTGCGGGCTGGGGCTGCCTGTGGCCTGCCTGCTGCCCCCTCCGCTAGCCCCGGGGCTGTCCGTGCCC
>NW_026624354.1:25313-33804 GCF_030028575.1 Malurus melanocephalus
GGTGCACACCCAACTGTGTGRTTTGGGGGTCTGTACCCCACAGATCCATAGTTTTGGGGGGTGCTGTGCACTGAGGGAGCACCCTCCAGACCCCGAGGGCRGCARGGTGRGGTRGGCTGTGTGTCACTGTCACCRGGTGGGTTTGTTGGGWGCCCAGAGCCATGGGGTGTGTGGGRTTTAKGGTCCCAGGGCATTAGGGGATGCAGGTTTTGGGGTGCTCTGCATGTGTGGGTTGGGGAGGGGGAAACGCCCCTGTGAGCCCCCATGCCAAGGTGGACACTACTGATGGGATGGACAGCACATGGCCTGAGCCAGGGCGAGGGTCCCCAGGGTGCCTGGAGGGGTGGGAAGGGTCCAGGATTTCGGGGGGGTAAAGGATTCCCATCCCATTTGGCAGCGGGGCTGGGGTGGTGGGGGAGAGKCTGCGAAAATGGGGTGCAAAGGGGGTACCCCGGCTCTCCAGCGACAGGGCCAGGCTTGTCCCAGGCAGGCTGGTGGGACGTGTCACCAAGGAGGGCACAGGAGGCTCAGAGTATTCGCTGAGCCCCCCAAAAGTGGGTGGGGGAACGTGTCCCCAAAAAGGAACACAGGGGGCTCAGAGACCCCGCTGAGCCCCCTAGGATGGGTGGGGGGACGTGTCCCCAAGGAGGCAAACGGGATGCAGAGACACTGCTGAGCTCCCCAGGGATGGGTGAGGACATGTCCCCAAAAAGGGAGACATGTCCCCAAAAAGGAACACAGGCGGCTCAGAGACCCCACTGAGCCCCCAGGGATGGGTGGGGGGATGTGTCCCCAATGAGGGGCACAGGGGGTACAGAGACCCGGCTGAGCCCCCAAGGGATTGCTGAGAACACGTCCCCAAAAAGGGGGACACGTCCCCAAAAAGGAACACAGGCGGCTGGTGGGGTGTGTCCCCAAGGAGGGGCACAGGGGGTACCGAGACCCCACTGAGCCCCCTGGGATGGGTGGTGGGATGTGGCCCCAATGAGGGGTCCAGGAGCCTCAGAAACCCCATTGAGCCCCCCAGGGATGGGTGCTGCAGGCTGGGACCTCCCCCCAGCAGCTTTGGGGCTCTGCAGCCGGCCCGGGCTTTGTGTGAYGTTCCTTGCAGCCCCTCCCGCTTCCCAAAGCTCTTCCCAAACCGCGGCGAGGCTTTGTGTGCGTGCCAGAGGTGCTGGAGGCAGCGCGGAGGCAGCGCCCAGAGATTCCCATTGTGAGCGTCTCTCGCTGTCGGTGGGAGCCGCTCACGGCAGCGCCGTTGCTTAGCAAAGCATCCATCCCATCCCATCCCATCCCGGCCGGGAACGCGCCCGCCTCACCTGGGATGCGGGAATTCCTCCGGGCACGGRCAGAGAGGACACTCAATAATTAAGAAAAAGCGCTGGATGGGGTTTTCCAACCCGGGAGGGGTGCCCGGGGGCGATGTGTAATTGGAAAGATGATCTAGGCAGTCATCTGTCTGCAGCTGAGCGTGATCGGGCTSTAATTCTCGTGAAGGGCAGAGGATTTGCTCTTCTTTCACCGGCATTCCTAGAATCCACGGCGAGGAACGGCCTGGCCTATTTAACGGAAAGCATATGATGTTATTTAGTGGGATTAAGAGGTTTGAGGGATCCCGATTTCCCGTGGGGGGATGCTGAGATGAGGCAGSAGAGGCGCTGGGTCGGTGCTGACGGGGTTCTCCTCCTCCGTGGGTGCTGCCCAGAGGTGGGCACACCTCAAACACCACGGGAAAACAGCCCAGAGGATCTAACAGGTACAATTTCCTCCCCTTTACCTGGGGATGCACCCCAGGGTGCCGGGCAGCTTCTCGAGATTGCCTTCTTGCAGTGCAAAAACAAAGAAATAAGTCTGCACCCAACCTGTCACCCTGTGATTCACTTTGAGGATTTGGGGTTTTGCTCTTGGGAGGTGTTGCTGGTGCTCCAGGGTGGGTTTGTATTTGGGGTTTTGCTCTTGGGAGGTGTTGCTGGTGCTCTAAGGTGGGTTCATATTTGGGGTTTTGCTCTTGGGAGGTGTTGCTGGTGCTCCAGGGTAGGTTCATGGGAGCATCCACAGTGCCAGGTTTTTGGCTGGGGTGGGATGAGGGGCCCAGAGTGAGGATGTGTGGGGTCTGTGCCAGGCAGCCTGTTGCATTTCACCACTCAGATCCTGCTCCTCATCCCAGCCCCATCCCCAGAGGCAGCCGAGTCCAGCACTGTCACAAATCACGGAAGACAAATGTCACCGAGAAACTCGGGATGCAGCTGCTTGCTTCAGCGACTTTCATAGTTAAGCATAAATTTATCCCACTGGAAAGCATTTTTTTTCCAGGACGAGGTGATCCGTGGCACTTCCCCAAATCCCCAGGCTGTTGGGGGATATGGAGGCAGCGAGGAAAGGAGCTGGCAGCACCCACACGTGCTCTCAGTCACGCAGCAGGAGCRCAGCCGCCTGCTCTGCCCTTTGAGATCGCTCCGGTTCCCTTATCACCGCCSGGCCCCGCCCTGCTCCCGCCACCCCGCACCCACTTTGTCCCAAAACGCCTCTTTTTTTTCTCGGATTCACCTGCCCGCACCGGGCTGGGAAGTTTTAGGGGCGATCCCGCTGGAGAGGAGCGGAAYCGCAGCGCCTTTGTGCGGTGCCGTGGCTGACCCTCGGTGTGACCCTGAGCCACCCAGCCCCGCTCGCCCAGGTCCTGGCAGAGCCTTTTGCTCGTCAGAGACATCAGCGCTGTGCTGTGCAGCATCCTGCCCTTCCCTCACCCCCCGGGAATCGATCCCCCGGGAATTGATCCCTCGGGAATCGATCAAACACCCAGCCCGAGCTCAGGAATTGTCCGGAGTTCGGGASTGTTGGTGCTCCCAGGGATGCRCAGGRTGGGRTTGTTGGAGTGTCCTGTGCAGGGCCAGGAGTTGGACTCYATGGTCCTTGTGAATCCMGTCCAAWTTCAGGATATTTTAGGATTCAGTCGTCCAAATTCAGGATATTTTAGGATTCAGTGAAGCTGCCAGGTTCTGCTCCGTCTCCCACCCCAGGACAGCCCTCCCGAGGCCGGTGCGGTGCCGGCGGGCGCGGGGCGATCCCATTCCTCCTCCCGATGGGTGACACATCATTTTGCCCCTGGCTCTGGGGTCACACTGGCTGTCACACACTTTCCACATCCCTCCAAACGTGGATGACACAGCCGAGGCAGCCTCAGCGCGAGCAGCGCGGGAGAGAGATGCTGACAGCGATTTTCCACTCCATTTTTGGTACCAAATGTGCAATTAGGTGATGGAGGCAGAGCGGGCAGCGGCCCCAGCGATGCCATCGGAACCCGGCAGYTCCTCTGTGCCCTGGGGCTCGTTTYTAGCCCGAGGTTTCCGTGCGGGAAGGATGGGAACCAGCTGGGGATGATGTGTCAGGCGGAGGGGGGTCGGAGTGGCGCAAGATGGTTGTGGGAGCCGAGGGTGGAGCGCCGCGGAAACAGGAAACGTCGGCCTCGCTCTGTGTCACCGTTACTGGAACTTGCTGMGCTCAAGGTTTGTTTTCACTCCCAAAACGAAACCGAGGGAGAAAAAGGGGACGAAAAGGGGAGCGCCTTGTCCCCAAGACACCGATGCATGTGTGTCCTGGTCCCTGTGGCAGCGCTGGCAGGGAARCAGTGCTGGAGTTGGCAGCTCTTTGCAGCCCTCCTGCTTCCCAAAGCTCTTACTGTGCCCCTGCGGTGCTGGGGCACGGCTCTCACGCTGCCTCAGTTTCCCATCCGGCAGCTGTGGGTGCTGGGCTGTGAGTTTGCAGCTCGAATTGGGGTTCAAGCTTTTGTTTGAGTGAGAAAACCAAACAGCAAAGGCAGGAAGGAGAGTGGGGTTAGATGGGATATTGGGAAGGGATTCTTCCCTGTGAGAGTGGTGAGGAGCTGGGATGGAATTCCAGAGCAGCTGTGGCTGCCCCTGGATCCCTGGCAGTGCCCAAGGCCAGGCTGGACATTGGGGCTGGGAGCAGCCTGGGACGGTGGGAGGTGTCCCTGCTCTGTCCACATGTGTGGAGCTCTGTCCATTTGTGTGGAGCTCTGTCCACTCCTGTAGGGCTCTGACCACAGGTGTGGAGCTCTGACTATGCATGTGTAGCTCTGACCATGTGCGTGGAGCTCTGTCCACTTGTGTAGAGCTCTGAACACACATGTGGAGCTCTGTCCATGTGTTTGGAGTTCTGACCATTTGTGCGGAGCTCTGACCACTGGTGTAGAGTTCTGTCTATGCCTGTGGAGCTCTGTCCCTGTGTGTGGGGCTCTGTCCACTTGTGTAGAGCTCTGGCCACACATGTGAAGCTCTGTCCACTTGTGTGGAGCTCTGTCCATGCCTGTGGAGCTCTGTCCATGTGTGTGGAACTCTGTCCACTCCTGTAGAGCTCTGACCACACATGTGGAGCTCTGTCCGTGTGTTTGGGGTTCTGACCATTTGTATGGAGCTCTGACCACTGGTCTAGAGTTCTGTCCATGCCTGTGGAGCTCTGATCACCTGTGTAGAGCTCTGTCCACTCGTGTAGAGCTCTGTCCATGTGTGTGGAGCTCTGTTTATGCGTGTGGAGCTCTGTCCATGCGTGTGGAGCTCTGTCCACTTGTGTAGAGCTCTGTCCACTTGTGTGGAGCTCTGTCCATATTTACAGAGCTCTGTCCACTGGTGTAGAGTTCTGTCCATGCCTGTGGAGCTCTGTTTATGCCTGTGGAGCTCTGTCCATGCGTGTGGAGCTCTGATCACCTGTGTAGAGCTCTGTCCACTTGTGTGGAGCTCCGTCCATATTTACAGAGCTTTGTCCACTCGTGTAGAGCCCTGACCATCCGTGTGGATCTCTGACCACTCCTCACTGGCATTGCCCACCCATCCCCATGGTGGCACCTGTTGTGCCACACCGTCCTTCCCACCCTGGATGAGACACACCTGCTGCTCASTTCTATTTTTGGGATCTTTGGAGAATCCCTTCTCTTCCAGTTCATCCCCAGGGTGCCGTGGGTGTTTGTGGCCGTGGTGCGGTGTTTTAACGATGTCCTTTAATTAGCAGCATCTGTGTGGGTTCCTGTTCCCAGCCTGCTGAGGAAATTCGGTGTCTTTTGCAGAATCTGCAGCCGGAGGAAGCGGAAATGGAGGAAGGGGAGGGTTGTCCTCGTGCTCGAGCTTCTGCTCSGGGCCGTGGGGATTTGCAGTTTCCTCTTGGCAGAGCGAAGGAGAACTGAAATGAGCCCACTGAAATGGGGTTGAAATGTGGGAGTGGGGTACGACAGGAGTGGGGCTGCAGCAGTGGGGATTTTGGAGGAATTTTCAGGGCAGCTGAGAGGAAAAATGAAATTTCTGTGAGGATTGTGAGGGTGGGAACCGAGATGGGGATAGGAAGACCCAGCTCTTGTTGGATGTGCCCCTGCAGAGCTGATCTGGGGGTGCTGGGCTGTGGTTCCAGGATGGGATTTTGGGGCAGTTTTGGGKTGTCAGGGTGCTGCTTTTCMCCTGGTGCTGGTGCACGTGGCTCCCTCCTGCTGCCGAGAGAAAATTTCCACAAATTCCTGCAAAATCTCAGGAGGCTGGGACCGTCCTCTGTGCTGTGATGTGGGGMCCATAAAGTGTAGGGGGATTTGCAGGATTTATAGGGGCATTTTCCATGCGATGGAGCAAGCGGGGTTGTGGCCTCTTGGCATTTCCATCTTCCTCCTTTTACATCCCTTTTTCTATTCCTGCCCTGGGGGCCATTGCCCAAGGGGCCTCCTGCCTCTGCCAAAATGAGAAGTGGGGCCTTGGCGAGACGGTTCTTTGTTAAAAATAATAAAAATAAAAATAACCCCGTCCTCCCATCTCTGTCTGGGGATGGATCTTCCCCGTGGCAGGAGATCTGCAATCAGTGGGGTGGCAGAAATGTTCCCTGGCGCAGGAATTCACCCACGAGCAGCTCCTCACGTGCCTGAGCCCTTCCAGCTCTGGCTGTGATTGATTAATTAATTAACTTATTAATAATTTATGTRTGATATATAATGAATTAATTCCCTCTTTTCCCTCCCCAGTTGCCGAAGCAGCAATAGGAAGAGTTTAGTGGTGGGCACCCCCTCCCCGACCCTCTCACGGCCTCTCTCCCCGCTCTCYGTGCCAACAGGTAAGGGATCATCCTGGTGGAGGGGTTCAGCATCTCCCTAAATGCTATTTTGGGATTTTTGACTATTTTGGAGAGCTTCAACCCCCTGTGAGCAGCAGCGGGCCAGCTCCTGGCTGCCTTTTCCAGGGGAAATATCTTGGGAAGTGATTCAAACACTCTTTCCCCTGAAGGAGCAGCCCTCAGCAGCCCCAACATTGTTTTGGGGTGGGTTTGGGATGACTTTTCCCACTTTCTCCCCCCGACATTGTGCTGGGGTGGGGTTTTGGGGTGATTTTTCCTCCTTTCTCCCCCTGGCATTGTTCTGGGGTGAGGTTTGGGGTGATTTTTCCTCCTTTCTCCCCCTGCCTTTGTACTGGGGTGGGTTTTTGGGGTGACTTTCCCCCTTTCTCTCCCTGCCATTGTTCTGGGGTGGGGTTTTGGGATAAATTTTCCCCTTTCTCCCCACAGCTGCCAGCAGTCCCTTGGACAGCCCACGCAATTTCTCTGCCAGCACCTCCCTCAACTTCCCCTTCGCTCGCAGGTGAGCCCCCAGCCCCAGCCCAGTGAATATTTATTTTATTTAAAGACTATTCCCCCACCAGGGAACCCTTCTGTTGACCTCAAGTGACTTTTTGGTTTTATTTTCGCTTTTCCTCTCCCTGCTTTCTGGCCTGATGGTGTTTTCTCTGGTTCCTCCCACCACCCCAGCCATGCTCCTCGGACTGACAGGTGAGTACCAGTGATGGGCAGGGGCTGCATTTTGGGGGGATTTTCTGCTCCACATCATCAGGGACCTTCTTTTCTGAGTGTCCAAGGCTGAAATGAGCAGGGCTTGGAGCAATCAGTGGAAAGTGTCCTGGGACTGCATCTTTGAGATCATTTCCCACCAGCCCACCCAGGACTCTGTGATTCTTTGTTTTCATCCCTGGGTGGGGAATTCTGCCCCAGGACTGGGCTTGCTGCAGCTCTGGGAGCAGGAATATCCCCATTCCCATCACAGCACCCCTGGCCACGCTCTCAGCCTCTCTGATTCTCAGAAAATGTCCAGGGATGGATGCTCCTCATCCAGCTCCCCACCGAGGCAAATCCTGCTGCATCCCTTCCCAAACTCACTCACCAAAGCCCTGTTTAACTAATTAATGAATGAATTAATCGCGGGCGGGTGCCCATCGATCGTCACAYGGAAAAACACCGGAGGCTCCCAGGGAACAGCCCGGGTGTGGGGTCAGGAGTTTGCTGGAGCTGGACGTGGCTCCCTGCCAGCCCCTGCTGTCCTTGACCCCGCACGGGAAGGGCCCCGTGGTGACCTGGACGTGTCCCCATCCCTCGGAAGCGTCTCCAAGGGGAAGCATTTGCCTGTGTGTGAGCGGTTCCCTTCCTGTTTATGGCCGGGCTCCGCTCCCCGGCGCCTGCTGTCTCAGGATGAGCCTTTGGGAGCCCTGATAAAACTCCCAGCAGGCTGAATTTAATTAAAAATCAGAGTCTCGCAGGCGTTTTTTGGTTTTTGTGGTTTTATTTTGTTTTGTTTTGTCCTGTCTGAAATGGATTTGTTGGAGCCCCAGTGCTGTCCCATCACAGTGACACTCCTGGCTGCTGGAGGCTGCAGAACAGCCAACCTCTCACCTGCAAACCCCTTATTTCACCTGATTTCAGCCCATTCTGAAAAGAGATTTCAGAGCTTTATTCCTCAAGCCACGCTTATTTCCCATTCTCCAGCCTTTTGGCTCTTCTGTTGCTGCTTCGACCTGCAAACCCCTTATTTCACCCGATTTTCCCCATTCTGTAAAGAGGTTTCAGGGCTTTATCCCTCAAATCACGCCTGTGTCCCGTTCCCCAGCCTTTTGGCTCTGTTGTTACTGATTTGACCTGCAAAACTCCTTATTTCACCCGATTTTCCCCATTCTGAAAAGAGTTTTCAGGGCTTTATTCTTCAACCATGCTTGTGTCCTGCTCCACAGCCTTTTGGCTCTGCTGTTACAGATTTGACCTGCAAAACTCCTTATTTCACCCGATTTTCCCCATTCTGAAAAGAGGTTTCAGGGCTTTATCTCTCAAATCACGCCTGTGTCCCATTCCCCAAACTTCTGGCTCTGCTGTTTTTGATTTGCATTCAGATATCGGGTTTTTTTCCCTGTGTGTGATGGTCACGTTTGTGGTCACAGGGCTGATGGCAGAAGGTGGTCACTGGCTTCGTTACCCTCCTCTGGCTATGGGACCAACACCCCCAGCTCCACGGTCTCGGTAATGTTTGCTTTCTCATGGTGGTGGGTGATAAAATCCTAAAATCCMAAGTTTTGGTGAAATGCCTCCCAAACCCCACAGTGCCGGTTCCTAAAGGAGCTTTAGCTGCATCCTGCTTGCTAAATGAGCTTTTAGGGAGGTTGTAGGGCTTGGCTGGGGGGTGGAAGAGTCC
>NW_026624354.1:35574-37582 GCF_030028575.1 Malurus melanocephalus
GACCTGGTCTAGCAGAAGGTGTCCCAAACTATTCCATGATTCTGTGATTCTAAACTCCAAGGGCATCCAGGTCTGGTTCCCAGCATCTTCTCAACTGTTGGGGAGGCACYCATGGACCTGCCAGGATGGTCCACCAAGAGCTGGCACATCCAGAGCATCCTCTCATGAGCTSTTCCTGGGGTGTCCTGGTCCTCCTAAGCCTGTCCCAAGCCCTGATATGGGTTTTCCACTTGTGAAAGGGGAAAAGGAGAAACTGGCTTGAGGTTGCAGGTGCCTCATCCTCTGAGCGACCTGGTCTTGTGGAAGATGTCCCAAACTATTCCATGATTCTGTGATTATAAACTCCAAGGGCATTCAGGTCTGTTCTCAGCACCTTCTTGGCTGTGGGGCCGTGGCGCTGCTCTCCTGGCAGCAGGCAGTACCTGTCTCCGAGGGCTGAAGCTGCAGAAAGTGGGATTTTTGCCACAGCAKTTGGTTTGAAGCCTTTGCTCAGTTGTCTGAATGATTTTGATGGTGAGGAGGGGATCACCAGCAGAAGCCCAAGYATGTGCATCTTCTCAGGCTGTTGAAAGGCTAAAAATCCCAATTCTGTACTCGGACAAGAAAACACACATCTTTGTGAGCTGGAGCTGCTCTTTTCCTTTGCCAAAAAAAAAAAAAAATCCAAAAAAACCCCCTCAAACCACAAGGAGCACAGGTGAACAGGCATTTGTGTGCTGGAGAGAGGAAAATTTGGAGAAAGCATCAAGCCAGTGGCCTTAGGGCTGTGTGAGCTGACCCTGTGAAACTGCTGTTGCTGCTCCAAGGCCACCCACTTGTCCAGCACCAGAACCTGGGGTTGTTTTGGTTAAATCCTCTTTTCCCTCTGGAAAATCTCCCGACCCTCTTTGCTACCAGAGGCAGAGCCACAGCCCTGCGTGTTGCTGGTTGAAATTTCACTAAAATCAAATTAATTATCTGACAGGGCTTTTAAGAGGTAGGGTTTTCACTGAGGGGGTGGCAGCTCTGCAGCTGGCAAAGCAAAGGCTGGAGCTGGGGCTGGTTTTAATCACCCCATTTATTATTTTATAGTGGTTAATGAGTTGCTGGCTGCTCCTGCGACTCGCTTTGCGTAACGGGATCACAAGCAGGGCCCTGGGAGGGGCAGTGTTGAGTGAGGGAAGGACAAAACCCATGTTTAATGAAGTTCCTGCATCCAGTTGGGGTTTTTTGTGAGCTGCAAAAAGGGCAATGATGGCAAGAAATGRTGGGATCCAGAGGAAGGAAAGGACGAGCTCGTTCTTCAAAGCCAAGCGGGCTGATGGAACTCTGGATTTCCTGAGGACTTCTCAGCTCTGTATTTCCAAATGACTTGGAAAGGTTCCAGATGTTTGGGATTTTCAGTTTTTCTTGGCTGTGAGTTTCTGTTTGGGGCTGATTGGGTTTGGGGACCTGGGTCTGTGGGAGGTCAACCTTCCCTGGACCACACCCAAGGGCTGGGAGTGCTGGCCCAAGGCTGATGGCTCCACGTGGATGAGCTTTGACCCCCTGGAATCACAAGGAGGAGGGAACRAACTGCTCTCTGTGGTCAGTGAATATTTGCATAGATGCAAAACCTCGAAATGCCTCTGCTTTCCTCCCTCCCCRCGCAGCCCTGGACGGACGAGCGGAACGTTCGATAATGAGGTGGTGATGATGAACCATGTCTACAAGGAGAGGTTCCCCAAGGTAACTGCCAGGACCTGGGAGAGGAGGGTTTTGGTGCCATCCTGATAGCATCTCATCTTCTCCAGAACAACCCCTGTGGAGTGTGGAATGTGTGGGCAGATACTGGGGGTGCTGGGGACACTGGAAATGTAAAATAAACCTGTGGGTCTGCCCCATTCCACCAGCAGGCAGAGGTCTCTGAAGCTTTGGTGGAGCTTTCTCAGCCTGCTGGAAGCKGGGTCCAGGTGGGGCTGTGATGTCCATGTGGGTGTTTGAGCTGCAGGAAGTTGTAGGGTGAGATCCTAAATGGCCAAACCCAATG
>NW_026624354.1:38752-49226 GCF_030028575.1 Malurus melanocephalus
CCAAACCCATGGCACAGGGACATGAGCCCCCAGACATCACCACCCCCCACCTTGCAGGCCACAGCCCAGATGGAGGAGCGGCTGCAGGACACCATCAGGAACTTCGCCCCAAGCAGCACCCTGCCCCTGGCTGACGGCGTGCTGGGCTTCATCCACCACCAGATCATCGAGCTGGCCCGTGACTGCCTGGCCAAGTCCCAGGGAGCTCTCATCACCTCCCGCTACTTCATGGAGCTGCAGGAGAAACTGGAGAAAATGCTCCGAGATGTGAGTATGGGGTGRATCCCCGCCTGGTGCCACCTCCTGAGGCCACCAAGAGATACCTGGCTTCTGTCTCTGTTCCCGGCAGGCTCAGGAGCGCTCCGAGAGTGAGGAGGTGAAGTTCATCGACCAGTTGGTGAGGAAGCTGCTGATCATSATCTCCCGCCCTGCTCGACTCCTGGAGTGTCTGGTAAGACATGGAAGCTCCTGTTTTTTCTTTCGTGATCTGTGCCAGCCCAGAGAGGAGGTAAAGCCTCCAGGATGCTCTGGAAATGCTCAAGGCCAGGTTGGATGGGGCCTGGACCAACCTGGGTGGAGTGGAAGGTGTCCTTGCTCATGGGGTTGGAACAAGATGATTTTTGAGGTGCCTTCCTACCCAAACCATTCTGTGATTCTGTGAGTTTTCAGGATTTTTTTTTTTTTACTAATATGCTGAATTTCTAAAGCACTCACCTTGTGCTGCGGTTCCTGCAGCAGGAAGAAGGAGATTTTCATCTCCCTTTGTTTTCCCATTGAGGCCAAATCACGGAGCCACGTTTTTTTTTCCATCACCCTTGACATGGGGAGTGATGGGAAAGATGGAGGAATGATGGGAAATGATGGGGAATGATAGGGGAATGATGGGGAATGATTGGGAAAGATGGAGGAATGATGGGGAATGATGGGAATGATGGGGAATGATGGGAATGATGGGGAATGATGGGGAATGGTGGGGAATGATGGGGAAATGATTGGGAATGATGGGGAATGATTGGGAATGATGAGGAATGATGAGGAATGATGAGGAATGATGGGGAATGATGGGGGAATGATGCATCCAGGGCTTGTCCTCAGTCACAGCTGTCACCTGCAAGGCTTAGAGGAAATATTTAACTTTGTAAAATCCCTCTCCTCGACTGTGCTTGGTTTCCCCCATCCAGGAGTTCGACCCAGAGGAGTTTTACCATCTCCTGGAAGCTGCAGAAGGACAYGCCAAGGTCGGGCAGGGCATAAAGACCGACATTCCCCGCTACATCATCAGCCAACTGGGGCTCGTCAAGGACCCTCTGGAGGGTAAGGAAACACTTGGGCTGGGGGCTCTGAGGCTGCAGCAGGAGGTGGGCTCCCAGTTTGGCCACAACTGGGAGCACTGGGAGGTGTCAGGGGGACCTGCAGGGCTGTGCTGGTGCYGTGGCAGGGGAGGTCACAGCAGGAGCAGGATGATGGCCAAGACCTTCTGGCCAGCCCCACATCCCTTATTATTGCTTCCAACACGTTCAGCAAAGCAGATTAAGCTCAAAAACACTTAATCCGCGGCCCTGGGGGGGGAATCATAATCCCTGGAGAACGCAGGAGTGAGTATCAAAAAAAGAATTATATAAAAGTTTAACCTCGCCTTGAACCTCTTAACGCCATGACCTGAATTTCTCCATACGACAGCTCAAACAAAGCATGTGGCTAAATCCCTGTGGGGTGTCCGAGTTTGGAGGGAGAGTGGTCGGGCAGGGGGGGATTTTGGTGGGGGGTCAAGCATGAGGAAGGTAAAATCCATGCCTGTCACCTGCAGAAATGGGGCAGCTGGATCACTTCGACAGCGGGAACACCATCACGCCGGAGAATGACGATACCTGTGAGGTGAGTGCAGTCCTACCTGTGTATCCCACCTGCTGCCTCACCCCACAGCAGAGCTCCTCACAGCTGTCCTAGTCTGGGAGATGGCAGTTTGGCTTGTCCCCAAGGGTGGTTGATGTATTTGGGGGTAGAGATCTCACAGTCCCTCATTCGGCTTCTTGAGTGGACAGAGCTCAGAACGGGCTCTTGATCTGCAGAGCATCTCGGGCTTCTGCTTTGGGGTTTGTGGCTGGAGAGGGCTCTGACCCAAAGAGAAGCTTTTGGAGGTGGTAGGTGATGGTGCTGGGTGAATTCCTGCTGGGAATCATCAAAAACCTGTGTTTTCCTCAGAGCCAGCCTTCAGTCGCCGTCCCGCGGAGGAAGCCCTGYGARGGCGACTTCGAGACCATCAARCTGATCAGCAACGGRGCTTACGGGTGAGYTGGGGARSTCCTATTGGTGTCTCCACCTRTCCAYGACCCCAAAGCYCTCCCTGTCCCAGCCCTGTGGYGTGGTCAGTGCTGRTGGAYGTGTGTTGAGCTCCAGCCGTTCCTCCAGGGCCGTGTACCTGGTGAGGCACAGGGAGACACGGCAGCGCTTCGCCCTCAAGAAGATCAACAAGCAGAACCTGATCCTGAGGAACCAGATCCAGCAGGTGTTCGTGGAGAGGGACATCCTCACCTTCGCYGAGAACCCCTTCGTGGTCAGCATGTTCTGCTCCTTCCAGACCCGCCGCCACCTCTGCATGGTCATGGAGTATGTAGAAGGTGAGAGCAGGGCTGGACGGTGCGGGGACAAGGGGACAGTGTCAAAGTCTGGGACACAAGGACACCATGTGGACACATSTCCTGCCCTGCCCTGCTCCAGGGAGCAGAGGAGATGCTTTTGTGCTCCTGAGTGTCACCTTGATGAAGGTGGTGGCCATRGTCACTCAGGAGAGTGTCTGTGCCCTGTGGCCAAGGTTTGGCTGCTCAGAGGGTCTGGCTGGGAACCTGCTGGGTCTGCTGAGCTCCCTGCCCTCYCTGAGCCCCCTGTGTCCCCACAGGAGGGGACTGTGCCACCCTGCTSAAGAACATGGGCCCTCTGCCCGTCGACATGGCCAAGATGTACTTTGCTGAGACCGTCCTTGCCCTGGAGTACCTGCACAACTAYGGCATCGTSCACCGYGACCTCAAACCTGACAAGTGAGGCTGTGGGTCGGGTCYGAGCAGGGCTGGGGTTGGGTTTAGKTGGGGAAGGGTTTTGCAGTGGGTTTTGCTGCCCAGAGACTGGTTCTGTGCTGTTGATTCAGGACCAGAGGTCCTGGGGTGAAGCTGGTCCTTCTTAGGTGTCCCCAGAACCAACCAGCAGCGTTTTGGGGTGTCTGTCTTCCCCTGCAGCTTGCTCATCACCTCCATGGGCCACATCAAGCTGACGGACTTCGGCCTGTCCAAGATTGGCCTGATGAACATGACCACCAACCTCTACGAGGGGCACATGGAGAAGGACACGCGAGAGTTCATGGACAAGCAGGTACCAGCCCCACTCCACGCCACTGACCGGCCACCCCAGGCTCTGGGACAGCCCCAGGCCATGTCACCAAGGTCACCACGGAGGTGTCAGCCCCTGCTTGCCCCGCAGGTGTGCGGCACCCCGGAGTACATCGCCCCCGAGGTCATCCTCATCCAGGGCTACGGCAAACCCGTGGACTGGTGGGCCATGGGCATCATCCTCTACGAGTTCCTGGTGGGCTGCGTGCCCTTCTTCGGAGACACCCCCGAGGAGCTCTTTGGCCAGGTCATCAGTGGTGAGTKCCAGGGGCAGCTTTGCTGTTCCCAKCAGCTGTGGCTCATCCTTGAGCTTCATTCCTGCCTGTCCTGCTCGGCTGAGSAGAGAGGAGGCTCCTCAAGCTTTGGTTCCCACTCTGAGTGAACACTTCCCCTGCTGCAGCTCCCCGGGGACTTTCCTGCTGCCTAAAAGCATCCAAACMCTTTCAGGCTCTCCAAACCCCTTTTCCTCTTTCTTTGCAGATGAAATTATGTGGCCAGAAGGGGACGAGGCTCTTCCCTCAGACGCCCAGGACCTGATCACGCGGCTGCTGAGGCAGTGTCCCCTCGAGCGCCTGGGCACGGGTACGCAGGGCAGCAGCTCTGGGGGGTGACCTGGCACCCTGATTCCCATCAAGCTTCATTTTAAAGCATGTCCTGCCACTCTGAGGGTGCTCAGAGCTGGTCTCCTGCTCAGGGATCCCCCCAGGAAGGCTGCTCAGGGCTCTGGTCCGTCCTGTTTTAAGCCATTTGATGTGTGGAGGAGAGACTGTGCCGTTTGGGATGGGAGTGGAAGCATCCCAGATCCTGCACTGTGCCCCTGATGTGGCTTTCTGATCCTGGCAGGAGGTGCCCACGAGGTGAAGCACCATTCCTTCTTCCTCCACCTGGACTGGAACGGGCTGCTGCGGCAGAAGGCTGAGTTCATCCCCCAGCTGGAGTCGGAGGATGACACCAGCTACTTCGACAGTGAGGCCAAACCCGTCCCTTCTCCCCCTCTGCCAATCCATCATCCCATCTGGGATGCTCTCATGGGAGATGAAAAAAATCTCCTGGGTGAAGCTGGGTCACAAAGGTGACACAATCCTTTCCAGGCTGCTCACCCTTAATGACTTCTCCCCCAAAATTGGCATTTGGGACTGGGCTGTGACCCCGTGGGTGTGGGTCCCACCTGGCCCCACAGCTGTAGGGTGCWGCAGGCAGGGTGACACCCCTTCCCCCTCGGGCTCTGGCTTGCAGCTCGCTCCGAGAGGTATCGCCACCTGGATTCGGAGGATGAGGAAACCAACGATGAGGAGTCATCAGTGGAGATCGGGCAGTTCTCCTCCTGCTCCCACCGCTTCAGCAAGGTGCCCCAGCYCCTCCTCCAGCACCCAAAACGCTTTGGCACCACAGCCAGTGCATCCGTGCCGAGCCTCGGTGTCAAAGTTGACACCAGAGCGTTCCCAAATTTCTGCTGCTCTCCCCTCAGGTGTACAGCAGCTCAGAATTCCTGGCGGTCAACTCCACCCTCAGCCTGTCCTCCTCGGAAAAGAGTCACTGYGATGACAAAGAGGAGCGCTGGGACCGGCACTCGGGAGATGAGGACAAGGGCCGGCCGGCGGGCGCTGAGCCCCGGTGAGTGGTCAGCGGGGGCTGTGCTGCTGGGGTGGGCTCGTGTCAGTGCCCAGGGCTTGTGCCAGGACCAGGGCTTGTGCCAGGACCAGGGCTTGTGCCAGGATCGGGGTTTGTGCCAACACTGAGGGTTGGTGCCGGGAGCGAGGATTTGGACTGACATCATTTGTGGTGGCACTGAGGGTTTGTGCTGTTACTGAGGGGTCAGTGGGCACTCAGTGCCACCACCCTCGCCCATTTTGGGTTGTCCTGAGTCCCCCTGCTCATCCCACGCAGCCTCCGTTCCTGGACGTCCGGCAGCGTCACGCCGTACAGCTCCCGGCACGAGCGCAGCCGCAGCCCCACGGCGCTGCCCAGCACCCTCAGCCTGGACACCATGCCCAAGTTTGCCTTCTCYTCGGAGGATGAGAGCCCTTGTGTGGCGTCCTCCAAGCCAGAGAGACCCAAGTTTGTGGTGGGAGACTCGGACGTGGGGACCGGCGGTGCGGTGAAGCAGTCGGCGCTGTCCGGTGCGTAGCTGAGGGCACYGGTGTGGGATGCTCTGAGGGCAGCTGATGTCTGATCTGGGTTTACCTAAASYAGARYCTGGACAGAATKGAGAGAATCCAAAGCAGTTCTGTTATTGCAGGGCCTTCAGGGCCATCCAGGGCAGTCCCAGCCCAGCCAGGGGCTGCACCCACAATGGACAATGGCTCACGGCTTTTTCACCCTTTCTCACTTTTGTCCATTTGCACAAAATCGGGGCTGAATCCTCCAATTGCAGCTGCAGCCAATGCAGTCAAAAACTCCAACTTGGCTCCCCCCAATTCTCTGTTGTTTCCATCTCTTGGGGCCTGGCCCAGGGAGGTGTCCTTGAGTTTGGGGCTGCAGAGGAATTGTTTTGTGTAAAAATGGGAGAGCAGGAGCTCAGCGCTGTCTGTGGAATCTGGAGTTAAACACTGAAGGATTCCAGGGTTACAGAGACATGGAAATAGAGAAGCTGAAATCCAGGGGTCCTGTATGAAACAGGGTGTCTTCTCCACATCCCCAAACTCTCCCTTCTCCCCTCTGCGCAGCCGATCTCGTCAGCCTGAACCGCATCCGCCTGCGGAGCAACAGCACKGGCACCAAGAACGCGACTCCCCGGAGCCTGGAGCCGAGCGGGGGCCGCCGGCTGAGCACCCAGAAGGACCTGCCGGAGCGGCAGAGAGCCTCGCTGGGCAGCCGGGTGCCCAAATCCGCCTCTGTCTCAGCCCTGTCCCTCATCATCACCTCAGGTCCGTGTGCTCTGTGGTTCATCCTGCTGGATGGTCACTGCCACGTGGTTTTCCCAGGCTGAACCRGCTTCTCCTGCTTGCAGATGACTTYGGTGGYGGYGCCCTGATGAGCCCCATCTCCCCYCACTCCCTCTCRTCCAACCCCTCTTCCCGGGACTCRTCCCCGAGCAGAGATTCCTCRCTGGCCATCGCCAGCCTGCGGCCRCCCATCATCATYCACAGCTCRGGCAAGAAGTACGGCTTCACYCTGCGAGCCATCCGCGTCTACATGGGCGACAGTGACGTTTACACCGTCCACCACATGGTCTGGGTACGTGCTTGGGGTCTAACGCTGCCAAACACTGCATTTCCCGGTGGGAAAACCCCAGGAGGGAACTTTCATCCCAATAAAATCCGTGTGTGTGGATTGCAGAGCGTGGAGGAGGGGAGCCCTGCACAGGAAGCCGGGCTGAGGGCGGGCGATCTCATCACKCAYGTGAACGGCGAGTCCGTGCTGGGTTTGGTCCATCGGGATGTCGTGGAGCTGCTGCTCAAGGTGGGTGCCCAAAGCTGCTCTGCTCTCCCAGGATATCAACTCTGAGCAGCTGAGGTGGGAGCTGGGTCGGATCCGGTGTTGCAAAGATTTGTTTTCCATCCCTCAGAGCGGGAATAAAGTGGCCCTGAGGACCACTGCCCTGGAGAACACCTCCATCAAAATCGGCCCTGCACGGAAAAACAGCTCCAAGACGAGGATGGCACGGAGGAGTAAAAAGAGCAGGAAAAGGGATGGCCAAGACAGGTAGGTAAAACTGGGATAAAATGGCTTTTGCCCCAATTTGTGGCATTCTGGGGTGTCTAGTGGAACCCAAAACTGGATTGGATGCTCTGGATTGGTTGTACCAGAGGTCCACTGGGGTCTAGTCCTGCTGTCACCAGATCAGCAGACTTGAGACTGACACCATTAAGGAGTAACCAAAGTTATTCCCGTCCCCTCTAGCAGGAGGAAATCCCTTTTCAAGAAGATCTCCAAGCAGTCGTCGGTGCTGCACACAAGCCGCAGCTTCTCCTCCGGCCTCCATCACTCGCTGTCCTCCAGCGAGAGCCTCCCGGAGTCCCCCACGCACAGCCTGTCCCCGGGTCCCACCACGCCGTGCCGCAGCCCCGCTCCCGACCTGCCCTCAGGTACCCAAAGCGGGGACATTGGCTCGGGGCGGGGCAGGGTGCTGCGTGTCCCTCGGGGAGGCCGTGTCCCTGCGTCCCTACAGTGACCTTTTCTCTTTGTACGGCAGATGCTGTGTCCCCTCAGAGCACCTCTCCCTCCTCCAGCACCCCAACGTCACCCGCCGGCCACGTGCGCCCCAGCTCCCTGCACGGGCTGGCCCCCAAACTGGGTGGGCAGCGCTACAAAGTGGGACGTCGCAAATCCACCAGCAGCATCCCCCCCTCTCCCCTGGCCTGCACCCCTTCCTCGGCCCAGCGCCCGCCTTCCCCACAGCGCTCCCCGTCTCCGCTCCCCGGGTACCCCAAAACCCCCCATTCCTTCCAGGGCAAGACCCTGTCCCCCCCCACCATCGTCCGGCAGAGCTCCCGGCCCCGCAGCGCCGACTGCCCCCGCTCCCCCCTCCTCAAGCGCGTCCAGTCGGCCGAGAAGATCGTCACCATCCTGGCCGAGAAGAAATCCGCCGGCGGCCGCAAGCTGGGGCTGGAGATGTCCACGCTGGATGGGGAGGCCCTCGGGGAGGGCGACGCGCTGCCGTACCCCGGGGAGCACGGGTACCACCCGTCCAGCTCCCGGCTGACAGAGCGGCACGACCGCGACCAGGAGATGGTGGTGATGCGGCGCCTGAACCTGTCCGAGCGCCGGGACTCCTTCAAGAAGCAGGAGGCGGTGCAAGAAGTGAGTTTTGACGAGCAGGAGACGGCGGCGGGAGGCGAAGACGGCGGCAAGAGCGAGGAAGGGCAGGGCACGGCTGCCCAGGAGCCGCCGCCGCCGCCCAAACCGAARCCCGGCACGGTGCCGCAGATCGCGGTGCAGGGCTCGGAGAGCGACGAGCAGGAGCCGGCGGTGGCCGAGTGGGAATGCCAGGGCTCCTACCCCATCAGCAGCGCCGAGCAGCCGAGCGGCAGCAYCTCCTTGCCGTGGTGGGACGGCTGCGAGCACCGGGACCGTGGCTCCCAGCAGCAGCGGAACTGCGGGGAGGGATCCGCCGGCCACTGGCAAACGCCGGCACAGGGCCAGGAGCCACCAGGCGCTCATCTCCCGGCTCCCCGGGGCACGTGGAGCGGGGCCAAGCACGCCTGAGCCACACGCTGGCACCAGGGGTGGCTCGGTGGCATCCCGGTGCCTCCCCAACGCCCCGTCCTGTGCGGCAAATCCGCGAGAGAAACGTCCCCGGAGCCGCTCTGGACATTGGCGCTGCCCCGGCTCTTGGMGCCCCGGGAAGGCTTTTTGTACTCCCTGAAAGATGCTCATATTTTTATAGAGACGCAGGAGCTTTTCCGGCGGCGGCGTTTCCCCAGCTGGGCCCCCCCGACCTCTGTGTACAGAAAGGACTCGATGCAAATATTCCTTAATTAATTTATTACTTTTTATAAGCTAAAACGGGCAGTGCAGGACCGTCGCAGGGGCCAACCCAGCTCTGGGAGTCCCAGCCTTTTCCGTGCGTCTCCCAGCTCCCAGCCCACTGTTTTCTAACCCACTTGCTTTTCCGTACTTTTTAACTTCAATTCTAGCTGGAAACACCCYGGATCTCCTAAGAAACCCGTAATTCTAATATTTAAAATTAAAACARAACCCCAAACCCACAGCAACATCCCCAAAATGCTGGCGCTCCGGGCTGGGATGCAGAGGGAGGGCAATTCTTTGCATATTGTCAGATGATGAGCACATGGATCATTTTATAAGATTACAGGAGATATAAAAAGGTTTTAATTATTTTATTTGGAGATTTTGTAGCCACGTGGCTCCATTGGCCCTTCCAGGTGAGAAAAGCAGAGACATCTCCACAAGGTCAGCAATGAGATGGGAACATTAATGGGGTTTTTTTAGGGTCAGTTTTTTTCTCTTTCCATTTCTCTGCCATCAAACCCTGTGGTTTTGGTTGATCAGTGCACAGACATCCACAAAATCCCAATTTTCCTTGTTTTTTTTTTTTTTTTTAATTAAAAAAAAAAAATCACCCCAACCCAGTGAGCGCCTATGCCGCTTCACTTGTAATTTGGGAATTTCATCCTCCTTTCTTCCTCCCCCCGTCACCCTTTATGTGACAAACAACAGCTCAACCCATCATTTCTCCCCTATTTCTGCCGTTTTCTGGGATATAAACGTTTCCATTTGTTGATGCATGTTCCGGCTTTCCCCCGTGCCGTGGTTTGGTGCCAGCACCGTGCCGGTGACATGGGGGTGACCATCCCTGRTTTGCCGTCCCCGCTGCCATCAGGCATCAATCCGTGCCCCCCAGGCGATTTTTTGGGCTGCGTGTTGGATTCTTTCGTGCACGTGTGGTTTGTGCCAGGCTCCGTATCCCGCTTCTCCCGTCCGACTGGTGCTGTTCAATCCCCCAAAAAACGAGCAACCACAGCTGCTCCGTGTTCCCTTTGCTTCTCTCTCCACTCTCTGTGTTAAGGTTTTGGGAAGGCAGCGGGGTTTTGGGGACACACCGGGCACCCCCTGCCCGCTGGCACGGCGGGATGAGGGGGCTCGGCTGCGCACCCGTGGCGCGGAGAGGGTGGGAAGAGGGTTTTGTTTTTTTTCATGGAAAATGTCTTAAAAGCCAAGGGGACTGTGTTTTCCTGCCCAGCGMCCGGCTCTGTTTGTACCTTCGCGAAGTTTTATGTTGGATTAAAATCGTCCCTTGCGCTGAGTGTGGTGTCCAGAGCTCGGGGATGGTCCCGGAGGGTGCAGGGCAGGGAGTGCCCRCTCCGGGGGGGATGGCGAGGGGTGAAAGGGGCCCAGCACAGCTGGGAGGGGAGGGGATGTGTCCCTGCAGTGGCACCGGGATGGCTGGCACCCAGCCTGGCTCCGGTACCGGCCCCGGCTGTGGGTGCTCGGTGCAGTGCCGGTGCCCGGAGCAGTGTCCCACAGCCCTGGCGCAGTCCCGGTGCCGTGCCCGGTGCTCAGGGTGGTGCCCCATGCCTGGAGCCATGCCCCGTTCCCGGGTCCACGT
The DNA here is from genome assembly GCF_030028575.1 of Malurus melanocephalus. NCBI lineage: Eukaryota > Metazoa > Chordata > Aves > Passeriformes > Maluridae > Malurus > Malurus melanocephalus. The sequence goes on from NW_026624354.1 coordinate 49,145, forward strand.
GCGGTGCCCGGTGCCTCATGCCCGGTGCAGTCCCAGGGCAATCCCGGTGCACGGTGTGGTCCCGCTGCTGAGCCCCGTTCCC
>NW_026624354.1:50764-75940 GCF_030028575.1 Malurus melanocephalus
TCGTGAGGCAGCCTCGAGGATGTGCCCGGACCCTTCGGGAAGTGCCAGTGCAGGGTGTCCCGCTGGCAGGGCAGTGCCGCTGCCCTGTGGCTTCGCCGTGGTGCCAGGGCTGTGTGCCCCGATCCCCTCCCGGGCTGTCCCTGTCACCCCACGGTACCGGGGCTGTGTGCCCCAATCCCCTCCCGGGCTGTCCCTGTCCCCTCCCTGTGCGCTCCTATCCCCCCCACCTCCAGCTGTCCCTGTTCCACTCCCTGTACCTGGGCTGTGCCCCCCGTTCCCCTTCCGAGCTGTCCCTGACCTTTTCCAGTGTCCTCCTGCTCCCTCCAGGACCCCCCGAGCTGTCCTGTCCCTGTTCAGGGGTTGTGCCCCCTCGATCCCTCCGTCTGCATCCCAACAGTGCCAGCATAGATTCCTTTGTGCCACTGTCCCCACTGTGGTGACAGTGCAGGGATTCTCAGCACGGTACAGTCCCCATTGCCGAGGGTCTTGGGGACCCTTGGGGGCTGTGGAGCCAGTAAAGAGTGGCCTCTGAGGGTCCCAGTTCTGTTCCCCCTGCCCGGGGGCAGTTTGGCAGTTCCCAGGCTGGAGTTGGTGCCCCAGGGATGTGCCCAGTGCAGCCCGAGGGTGGCTTTGCTGTCTCAAGACAGTTGTCCCCAACCCCTGGCTCTGAGATGAGCCAGCCCACCGCTTCCCAGGGAGGTTGGTCACGGCATTTCTTCTCCTCCTGTGTGGATGTTTCTCAGCCCCTTGAGGAGGAAGATTCCCATGGTCATGTACCTCCCAAATTGGGGGTCTGTGATCGATGGGAGCTAAAGCCAGGGGACAAGCCTRTCGAGAAATGAGAGCCGTGAGGAGCTGGAGCGGGCCCAGCGTTGCCTTTCAATGGAGCCATGGCTGCCTCTCCTCCCATTAATGCACGGCTTTGATTTCCCAAGCAGCTCTTGGAGCCACTGGGGAACTGGCCCTGTGACTTTCTCTGTGAGAGCAGAGAATGGGAGACAGCTGAGTAAATATAGCCTAAATCACTGCTTTCCTGGCCATTCCCCCACCCTTCCCTGACATGCRAAGGGCTGGTGCGTCCCCGAGGCTGAATTGGCCTCTGCTCTAGCCTTCCACGGTGTGGGAAAGTCCAAARCCATGGTTTGGTTTCTTTGGTGACTCTCTTTTGACGTGGGCAGCTCGTGCTTCCATCTGCCCRCGCGGTTCGTGGCACGGACTTGTTTCTCCTCGAGCTGATCCCTGCCCCAAAACCCCCCGTTCCCAACTGGCTGGAACGAGGTTTTAAGCACACGGAAAAATCCTTTCTGCCCGCAGTTGGGTCTCGCTTGGACAAAAGCGCTGGGTTGGAAGGGAAAGCGCGGCTCAGCTGGAATGTGGCGAGGAGCAGAGTGGTTTGCGGAGCCAGTTTGGAGCCGTGTCAGAGCTCCGAGTGCCGGGGTGTGTTTACAATGAAAAAGAGTATTTATAATATCGAGGGCTCTTTTAATTCCTCTGGGAATCTCTGGAGCCGCAGCTCGGAGCTGAAGTAGCYGGGTAATGGAAGATAAAAAGCAGACAGAGGAAGAGATGGTGGATTTCTCAAGTTGGAAGGTCTTGGCTTTCTCACCAATATCCAAATCGTGCTGGTCTATTAACTTGGGTGCTTTTTACCTCATCGGTTACTTCATGTGATTGCTGAGCTGTGCAGAGCTGCTAATAAATCATATAAATTCCAAATACCCTGGGGAATGTGATTTTAAGCAGATAAGTTGCAAGAGCAGTTGGATTTTTTTTTTCATGTACTCAGGTTTTTTTTAGAACTGTAATTTTTTTGCCAAAATCCAGCTCCTGGGTTTCTATATTCCTAAAGCCAGCTCCATGAATGCTCCTAAAATGGAATTAGTGTGTTCTTGCTGTGTGGGGGATGGTGTAAGAGCAGCCTGGAGGGAGGTGATGGGGCTGGTGTTGGGTGCTGGGTYCTTCTCTGCTCGCTGCCAGCAAATAAAAGTCCCTGGCCGAGTATAAAGCTCTTCTAGGTAGGAGGAGGAATTTTTTGAGGTGATTAAGAGAGAACAAGCTTCAGCTGGAGTAAGTTCAGTGTCGGGAGAAGCCTTTGGACAGTATGAAAAGTCTTGGAATAGGTGTGCAGGTGGCCTAAGGTGCTCTTGTGCTGTCCAGCTCTGAGCAGGAGGTCACTGGGACCTCCAGTGGTCTCCCAAAAGTGAGGAATTGTCCCTGCAGGGACTTATGCATGTCCCTGCTAACCGTGACATTGACCTTTCAGTGAAATACTTCAGATATTCCTTCACTTCCTCGGGCTTTGATGAAGCAAAATATTTCATGAAACTCGAGCATGAGCAGTAAATGCTCTGTGTCCCTGGAGAAGGGTGGCTCGTGGCTGTGGGCAGGAGCTGCTGCTCCTGGGGATCTGTTGCTCCTGGGGGGCTGGAAAGCATTTCTGGGGAAGAGAAGAGGTGAAAATGGTCTCGGCTGTCCCATGCCTGGCTCGGGCAGAGCTCAGGCACAGCTCCCCTCCTCCCCTGCAGCTTTTCCCTGTTTGGAAGGAAATACCAGCTGGCTTGGCAGCGCCGTGGCCAGCCCGGGCTCCAGCTCTCCCTGCTCCGCTGGCCGCTTCCCCAGGGGCAGCTGCTGGAGCGTGTCCAGCTCCGCTTCCCGCCCGCACCAGCTCCCTGCGGGCTCTCCGGGCTCCTTCCCCCACAGCTCCTCGTGGCACTGCTGCCTCCTCCACAGCCTTGCTCATGGCTCCAGCCTTGCGAGTCGTTTTTCCAGTCATTGTTCTGGCTGGGGAGGGAGCCGGCCCGGGAAGCTGCCTGGGAGCTCGGGGATTTGCTGTGCTGTTTGTGCTGRTTATAAATCAGGGGTTGCCAAGCTCTTGCCCTCTCTCATTCTGCCACTCGGTGCTGTGGGTGCTGGGGGGCACAGTGTGACCTGTGACGTGCTTGGCACTGCCAGCTTCAGGAGCTGAGGCCATCAGAGCTGCCCTGGCTGCCTGGGTCAGGAGTACGTGATGCAGCAGCAGATGTCACGATGGCAGGCAATTCCCTGTCCGTTTTCATTCCCATCCATCATGGCATTGTTCTATTTTCTCTTTTAATTAAAGGAAAAGTTTGTTCTTATTGTCTGTAACTTGCGTTTCAAAACTCGATATGGCGTCTGTTTTCCTCGATGAGGATCTGATGCAATTTGGAAAGGTTGTGTATACTTTTGCGAGCATATTCTTCTTTTAAATATTTTTATGCATTCTTTCCCCTCACTGGAGGGAAAGTAACTCTCGGTCTTGCTTCAAGTCAAGCTGCACTTTGAACTGCGTTTGGAACTGGGTTAAAAAGCACAGGAACCACATTTAAAATGTTAAGATGCTTTTATTTATGTGCTGGGCACAGACAAAAAGACTTGTAATGTGTTTTTTGTTTCAAACCGATGTATTAAACAAAGGAAGTATTGACAGCAGTTAATGAATCGAGGGATTGTTTCTGGGCGCTGAGATAGATTTACCAAAGGTATTTAGCTGTCTGATGCATGGGATTTTCAGAGCAGCCTAAGCAAGTGCTCGCCAGCACAGACACACGAGGTTCCTCTCTGAGAGCCGAGCAAACCTGGAGTTGGGCCCAGCCCAAATCTTTTGGCAAGGTGCTGCCTCTCTCCTGCTCCGAGGTGTGCTTCCAGCCGACAGGCTCGTGCGTGTCCCGGCCTCTCAGCTCTGCCTTCCCTCTGCAGAGCTGTTCAGGGCTTTGGGAAGTGTGCATTCCCAATCCCCAGAGACTGGGTCAGCTGCTCTCCGAGGGTGCAGGGCTTCCAGGGAAGCCTCTGGCAGGACAGAGGACGACTGTTTCCCCTGGAGAGGATGGTGCCGGCATTAACCATGAGGATTTGTTTCTGCTGCAGGACTCCTCACCCATGCTCACCAGCACCCAGTGCCCMCAGGGGCTGAGCGTGGGGAAAGCAGGTGAGGCTTCTGCAGGAATAACCTGAGTTGTCTGGATTTTTTCACGTGCTTAGTGACCCACTGGGACGTGGAGAGCTCGGTGGCACAGAGCTGTGCCTGCCTTCCCACCCCAGGGARGAAGGCTGTGGAAGGAGTCGGTTGGGAGAAGCTGCGGGACCTGCTCTTTGGAGACACTCGGTGCTCCCGAGTCACTCTCTTCTTCCCACCCCTCCGCACAGATCTGCTTTTAAAAGCTACTGAACAAGTTTGCCAGGCCTGAGCGTTTTGTCCTTCCAGCCTCTTCGGCTGCACCAGCTTGTCGGAGGCGCCTGGAGTCGGGGCTGGGATCTGCGGGTGGAAGCTGGGGGGTGCCTGTGGGGGAGCATCGACCCCATTAAGTTTGGATTCTGCCTTTGGGTGCACTCTGGGGTCTGTCCTTTACAGGAGGAGCCACTCTGGGGTCTGTCCTGTCCAGAGGAGCCACTGTGGGGTCTGTCCTGTCCAGCAGGAGCCACTCTGGGGTCTGTCCTGTCCAGAGGAGCCACTTTGGGGTCTGTCCTGTCCAGAGGAGCCACTGTGGGGTCTGTCCTGTCCGAGAGGAGCCACTCTGGGGTCTGTCCTGTCCGAGAGGAGCCACTCTGGGGTCTGTTCTGTCTGAGAGGAGCTGCTCTGGGGTCTGTCCTGTCCGGGAGGAGCCACTCTGGGATCTGTCATGTCTGAGAGGAGCCACTTTGGGGTCTGTCCTGTCCAGAGGAGCCACTCTGGAGTCTGTCCTGTCTGGGAGGAGCCACTTTGGGGTCTGTCCTGTCTGGGAGGAGCCACTCTGGGGTCTGTCCTGTCCGGGAGGAGCCACTCTGGGGTCCGTCCTGTCCGGGAAGAGGGGGAGCCGTTGGCACCGTGCCCAGTGGGCAGTGGCCACTCAGGCCCTTGGCAGTCAGACAGTGCCCCCGGCACTGCGACTCCGCTCTGGGGGACCCTGACAGGCAGCACTCAGAGGGGCAGCCAGTAAGCCTGGTGATAAATCTCTCTTTATGCTCTGGATTATGAAGTAATATTTTCCTGGCTGGGGCTGGTTGGATTGGGGAAATGCGGGCACTGCTGCRAGTTCCTTGCAGCCGCCATCCCAGCATGGTGGGAGCTTTCACAGCGGCCGTGCTGGGATGTGCTGCTCCCCCCAYGAACATCAGAAACCTCTGTAGGGTCTCTCCATGAATTCTGCAGTCTGGTGTTGCTCCTGGAGTTCTGGAGAAGCTCTCCAGCAAGCTGGATCAAGCTCAATCCTGTTCCCCACCCGCCTCTGGCCGCAAGTGCCTCACCTCCCCGCGGGCAGTGCCTGTTCATTCATGGCAAAGACAGCCCTGCTGGGACGCCTGCCCGAGCTCAGGCAGGCGGTGCGGGCTCTGGCTGCTGCACAGGTTTCCTGTGCCATGGCCTCTTTGTGCCTTTTGTCCTTGTCGAGGGAAGGAGCCCTGGTGCCAGGCTGGAGAGCCTGGCTGTGGAGCAGAGGTGGGGCTGGCTCCTCTTGGGGTCTCTCCCCGATCTCAGACTTTGTGACAGCACGTGCAGCTGTGGCGGCACGTGCAGGTGTGGGGACACGTGCAGGGGTGACACCACGTGCAGGAGGAAAGGGGATTTGTGGCTGATACGAAGTGTAATGTGTTGCTGGCCCAGAAGGGTTATTTTGAAATCCTGCAGATCTCCGCCGTTAGTGCCTGTCACAGAGTCCAAACCAGCGGTCAGAGCACCTCTGGCTTTGTGCCAYGCTCAACTGTTCRCTGATYCCTCTGGGAAGGTTGTCCTGGCTCYCTTTGCCTCCTTGCCTCCCTCTGCCCATGCTCCCACAGCCCTGAGAAGCACCTTCCTGCTCGTTAATAGTTTTCAGATGAGACTCGAGACTTTGAGCTGGGTTTGGTGGTTTCTGGGCCAAAACAGCTCAARCCTTTAACAGGACCTGCAGGGTTTCAGCAGGCCCAGGGTGTCCCTGGGAAGGCTGGTTTCTGGCTGCCCCGGTGCCTTGTAGGTCCGGTCCTCGGCCACATGCCACTTCTGCGGGAACCAGAACTCTGGGATTTGCCTGAGGGAGGTGGAAAACTGGCCTGTGCAGCCAGGAGGGGATGGGAAAAGAGGACGTGCCTGGCTGGTGGGAATGTCCCAGCTCGTACGTCTCTTCAACAACATGTTCTAACCCAGGTTTATTCTTTTTGGTGGATTTCTGGGCAGGGCAGGCAGCATATTCAATTTCTCTCTGAATAGCTGAAAGGCAGTTAGGAGCTCTAAGTAGACTTGAAGGCTTCTAAAGATTATTTTAACTCTTCTTGCCTCCATCTCTGCGAAAAGAACCCATGCCTGCACTTGATGCTGTTGCTGCTTTTGAAAAGTTCAAAAATTGACTTTTTGCTCAGAGCAAAGCTTTGAAGTGCTGCTCTGTGGGAATGGCAGCACATCTCGAAAGCCTTTTGCTGAAAGCTTGGTTAACCTACATTTGTGGGCAGCTCCCTTCAGAAGATGCCTTTGTGGGGGATTGCAAGGCGAGATGTAAAGGTGAACTGTGAAATTTAATCGATTTAACAAGGGAAGGTTAAATCTGTTTGCTCTGCTCCCATTCAGGGCCTGCAGCTGGTGGGTGTGGGGTCRCCCTTTTCTGTATGCAAAAGTTATCCTGCATAAAGGCTGTTTTGTCCCACTTGTTGTCTCCTTGTTTGCATAAGTGCTGTGAGGAGGGTACGCTGAAGGAGCAGGGGTGAACCTCTTTAAGATGCAGAGCTGGTGCCTGGCTGTAGCAGAGAGGAGGCAGCGTTCCTGCCCACAGCCACTGGCTCCAAACTTGCTTTTGGGAGTGTAAATCGGGATTAGCATGGCCTGGTTGGATCCAGGGCTCAGCAGCAGCTGCTAGGCAGGAGAGAAACGAGTCCTGCCTCTCTCAGGTGAACTCCTGGTTTGAATGTTGGCGTGTCTGGAGGGTGTGGGGTGCCTGGCTGTGCAGTGACAAGTCTTCTTCTCTTTGCAGGCATTGGGAAGGGGAAGGCAGTGTACCACACCAGTCCAGGCTGGAAGCCTACTGTACTTTTCCTCCCCAGACTCCAAGAGACTGGCTTTTTTGGTGAAACAGGCCCTGATCTCGGGTTTCTTTGCTGCATGCCCGCTCACCAGTGCTGGATTATGTTTGTCTCCTTCTCCCTTTGCTCCATAATTTGGTTGAATCGTGGTTTCAAGCTGAGGAAAAGGGGCTGCACCTAAGCTTGCCCGGGGCACCCAGACCAGGCTCCTGCGGTGCCAGCTCACACATAAACAGTTCAGAGTGCTGATGGGGGAGAGCTGCCTCTGAGRGCCCTCCTCTCCCACCTGGACCGTGCTTCCTCACCCTTCAGAGCCCTTCTCCCCCAGCAGAGAGGATGGGCAGCACCGACGGCTTCCAGTACCGGGCKCTCTACCCGTACCGCAAGGAGCGCGAGGAGGACATTGACCTGCTGCCCGGGGACACCCTGGTGGTCAGCAAGGGGGCCCTGCAAGCCTTGGGCTTCAAAGACGGAGATGAGCAGACCCCCAACCAGATCGGGTGGATCCTGGGCGTCAACGAGCGCACCAAGCAGAAGGGAGACTTTCCAGGCACCTACGTGGAGTACGTGGGGCCGGTGAAAATCGCCGTCCCTTCGCACCGGCCCCGAGTGCAGAGACCCCTGCCCGCCACACCGGGGGCCAGCGGCTGCCGGCTGCCCGAGAATCTGGAGCAAGGTAAGTCCTGCTGAGTTCCCTGTTGCTCCAGGACACCTCCAGTGTGTGACAGATGAGAGTGTGTGAGTGGCTTTGTGGAACAGCGGTGAAGCCTGTAGCTTCACAGCACTGCAGTCGAGTCATCTGGGGGCTGTGGGCTCACACTCAGTCCAGCCCAGAGAAAAGCACTTTGTTCCTCCAGCTGGTCAATGTGCTCAGTGGGGCAGGCTTTGTCCCACTCTTACCTCTCCAAAATCCTTCTCTCTCTCTGCCCTGCAGCTGGCCAGGATCCCCATGGCCCCTCTCCCTGCTAGGCTGAGTTTTGCCAGGCTCCCTCCCTTCAGGATAAGTCCTGACCTCTCCCAACCACCACCTCCCCGCCTCTGCAATGCCTGGGGCAGTGCTCCCTGCCAAGAGCTGYTCAGCCCCGCTGAGAGACACAATTACTTGTCTCTGGGCAAGAGGAGAAAAGTCAGGGTCTAAAAGAGTGCTTCTGAGAACTGGAGCTAATTGCTTGTCTGCCTGGCAGCCTGCCCTCCCCGCGGGTCGCCGAGCCCTCGCTGGGGCCGGGCAGCCACCCCGGGGCTGGGCATGRGCTGTGCTGCACCTGCGGCTGCCTCCCAGCCAGCCTGGCCTTGGCACGGACCCGCTCCAGGGGAGCCAGCGTGCCTCTGCCCTGCCTGTGGAGCTGTGGCAGCTGCCTGCTCTCAGCCTGGCTTTTTGGCTCCCAGGCATGTAAACTCTGTGGCAGGGGCTCTGCAGCCACTGGGTTCCCCCCATCTATTCTTCCTTCTTGAGACCCCCACCTGCAGTGCTGAGTCTGAATCTGGAGTCCTCAGCAYASAAAAGATGTGGAGCTGGTGGAGTGAGTCCAGGGGAAATGCTCYGAGGGCTGGAGCCCCTCTGCTCTGGAGCCAGGCTGGGAGAGCTGGGGGTGTTCACCTGGAGAAGAGAAGGCTCTGTTGTGGCCTTCCAATATTTAAAAGGAGCTTATACAAAAGAGGGGAGAGGCTTCTTATACAGGCAGATAGCGATAGGACAAGGGGGAAGTTTTAAATYAAAAGAGGGAGAGATTTAGAYTAGATGTTAGGAAGAAATTCCTGACTGTGAGGGTGGTGAGGCCCTGGCACAGGTTTCCCAGAGCAGCTGTGGCTGCCCCATCCTGGAAGTKTTCCAAGTYAGGCTGGATGGGGCTTGGAGCAACCTGATCTMATGGAAGGTGTCCCAGCCCAAGGCAGGGGGGTTGGAACTGGGTGATCTTTTAAMGTCCTTTTTGATCCAAACCACTCTGGGATTCTGTGAGGGGCGACAGCCACRCTTTGCCTTCCCGTGCCTTGCAGAAGACCTCGTGCTGGTGCTTGTGGGAGGAGTGGGGTCAGCAGCAGGAGCTGGAGGGTGCCAGGGAACGCTCCCAGCTGGCAGTGCCTCACCCTCCCCATCCCTCTGTGCCTGGGAGCCACGGCTGCCCCAGCAGACGCTTCTGGCTGCGTGAAAACACCTCTGGGGTCTTACGAAACCGGGGCTGTGGGGCTGGTGCAGCTCCCTGCAGCTGCCTCCGGAGGGGCGGCCCCAGGAAACATCTCCGCAGGGTGGGAATGTGGCCGGGCCCTGCGTGCAGTTTGGGTTGGCAGCCAGAGCCTGACCTGAGTCATCCCGCTCACAACCTGCCTTTCCAAGAAAGCAGCTCCTCCTGGGAGCCGGGGATACGCTCTGTGCTGGGCTCTGTGCTGGATGTGCCAGCTTTGCCTGCTTCCAGCCCGGCGCTCCCTTGGGTGCTGCATTTCTGCCTTGGGTGCCTCTCCCCTCTTCTCAAGGTGGGTCTGGGTGGGCAAAGGCACCGGTGGGGTCTCTGGGAGGTGGAACAAGATAYGTGCCAAAGTTCCTGAAACACAGAAAAGGCAAATTTGGGAAGGAAACCAAAAGCCAACCTCTCTGCATCCTGCCTGAGGAGAGAGGGTGKGGGGTGYCAGGGTACGTGAARGCAGTGCCAGCCCTGTCCCTGTYCCCTCTGGGTGCATCCCCAGCCTCCACTGTGGGCACAGGCAGGGCAGGCAGTTCAAACACCCAGAGYCATTTTACACTCAGCCTGCAGATTTGATCCCCATGTGGGCCATTCACTTAAGAGCTGGACTCGGAAGATCCCTTCCAGCCCAGGACATTCTGTGATTCTTTAATTCTGTATTCTGCTGGGGAGACACATTTTTGCAATGGAAAAACCGTATTTGAGCCAAASCCGTCTTATTTCTTCATGATCTGCACTTCAGGAGGTGCAGAGCTGTCTCCTGGCTGCCCCTTGAGGTTCCTTCCCTGCTTCCCGGGTCCTGCCCTGGCTGGCAGGGACTCTTTGGCCCCTCAGTGTCACTGGTGGAGCAGGGCCAGCGCCACACCTGTCCCACAGCCCGCAGCAGGGCCGGCCCCGCGGAGCGGCGAGAGCCGGCGCGTTCTGCCAGTGGATTTACGAGCTGCTGGTGTTTGCCTTCCGCCGAGAACACGAGCGGAAAATGCGGCTCGGGAATATTTCCGCAGCTGCCCGGGCCGTGCTGTGAGCAGCCTTGTTCGCGGCGGCCCAGCCCGGAGGCCCGGCAGGCTCAGGAGCCGCTGCTGGCTCCGGCTCTGTGCTTGACAAAAAAAGACAAGCTGCTGCCTGCTGAAGCAGCACATTCCCGGCCGGGCCACGTGGGCAGCGCCAGTATTTACTCTCCCTTCAGCCCTTCCCAAGGGTCAGGCTGGGAGCTGCCAGCCTGGAAGATTGCCTGCAGCTTCCCCACCTCGACCCGCTCCACACTGGGCCCCTGACCGTGCCCAGGGGCTTGTTCTGGTGTGGGATTGCATCCCCCTTCCCCAGCAGCACAGAGCTTCTGGGTGCCTGGCCCGTGTTTTTCCCTTCCCATGGCTGTTGGGTCTCCCCACGGGGCCGTGGGTGCAGCAGGCCGAGCTGGGTGCGCAGTTCCAGCTTGCTGCGCTTCGTGGTGAGACCACACCAGGCGAGTTCGGGTCAGATCCATGACAACGGAGCTCTTTCGCAATGGGGAGCAGCCTTTTGGCTCTGCCTCTGCCGAGCAGAGAGTGCTGGGTGTCCTCACCCACCGCGGGCTCTCTGGGCTCTGCTGGGTGCTGTGGACCGGCCTGGAGGAGCCTCCTRCACCGGCTGGTGCTGCTTGGGAAGCAGGATGGAGCCTGGCACTGCTCATCCTCCTCCAAACCTCCCTCTGGCAGCTCCTCAGCCAGACCTGYGTGCTCCTGCCCCAGCATGCTTCTGCCCAGAGCCAGAACCTCGAGATTTTCTGGAGGTGGCGGTGAAATACCACCCGAGACGGGGCTGTAGATCCCCCGGGATCGGGGGGCCCTGGTCCCGTGCCACGGGCTGCCTGTGCCCTGTAGCAGCTCACACAGAGGCCGTGGGCTCACGGGGAGGGGGAGGCACAGGGCCGGTTTCCATGTTAAACGAGCAATCAAGGGCAGGAATTTGCTGACATGGCGTTCTGTCTGAATCGCTGGATTAATCACAGCTCACCACGACGAGCAGAGCGAGGTCCCTGGCCCCGCTCCTCTGCCAGCYCTGCGCAGCCCCTGTGCTGGGCAGGGACCCAGCGCTGAGCTCCAGGAGCCCTGGTAACCCCTGTGCTGCCTGCCTGGGGGGTGCGGGTCCMCAGGGGGATGGGCTCTGTCTCCGAGCCTCTGCAGGGAGCAGCACAGATCTCCCAGTGCACACCCAGTCCGGGCTGGAGCTCAACAAGTGCTGTGCTGGCATCTGGGCAGGTTGCTCGCAGCCTCCTTGCTSTGTTTGCCTGGGCCACGGCCTCGCAGCAGGGGCCATGTGCTTCCTTGCTGCCCTTGGGAGCTGCCTGGGCTGTGCCTGGCCCAGCTCTGCTGCTGAGGGCTGAGCTGGTGCTGAGCCACTCTCTCCCTCCCTCTCCCCCAGGGTCTCCTCTCCCGGACTTGCAGGAGCAGTTCAGCCCTCCCGAGATTGCTCCGCCGCTCCTGGTGAAGCTGGTGGAAGCTATCGAGAAGAAAGGTAAGGGGGGATGCTGAGCACTGRGGGGGCTGATACACCCCAAAACCCCACAATGAGAGCTGAGCTCTGTGGGACACACGGGACATAGCTGCTCTCACGTTCCTCCCTGAGGCCCGGGAGGGTGATGGGATTGAGCACCTACACACAGTGGGTGGGTGCTGGGGTTTGGGAAGCGCTTCCAGCCTGGATCTGTGCCGTAGCAGAGCAATGGGGCCACTGAACCGGGTGTGCTGGGGGCCAAGGGGGCTGCGGCAGCCTCTGCGGGGGGTTGGCTTGGACAGCAGCCAGGCCTGGTTGGCCGTGCCACAGCCACCGGGCTGCTGGCACCGAAACAGTGCCTGTGCCAGAGCTGACAGCAGTGCCCCCCTTCCGCAGGGCTGGACAGCGAGATGTTGTACAGGACATCTGGCTCCGAACTGAGGCAGGCGCTGAGAACCGGTAAGAACCAGCTCTGCGCGGTGGAGGCGAATCGGCTCAGATGGAGGAGATTAGTGGATGTGACAGCGCCAGCAGTAATGCAATCCAGGCCGGGCTCGCCTGTCCCCRGCAGTTCCTGACTCCCGGCACGCTGCCTCTGGGGCTGGGCTGTCCCGTCACAACGCGTCCCTGTCCTGCGTGGAAGGGATGGGATGGGATAGGATGGGGGATTCTTGGCACCATCCACGGGGGGCAACAAAGGGGTGTGGGGCAGGCAAACAAGGGAAGCCCTGTGCCTGTCCCCTGCTGTCTTTGGGATGCTGRTGGGTTCTAGGAGGCTTCTCTGGCTCTGTCACACCACTAATGAGCAGGGGAGGGAGGATGTCTCAGCTCAGCTTGGTGGCTGCAGCCGTGGCTCCGCGCTGCCGGCAGCTGATGTCTCTGCCGGGGAGCCTCRGGAGCCGTCTGCCTCTCGGCTGGGCTGGGGCCTCATCCGGCACCACACTGGCGAGTCCCCTTGCACAGACATTCCTGCAAACCCCAGGAACTGTGCTGTCAGCCCGGGCTGTGCTCTCGGGGCAGGCTTTATGTGCTTCTCAAAATCCTGCGTTCGAGGGAGGTGTTTTCCCTGTTTAGCGTGTGGCTGCTCGGTCTGCACTCGGCTCTGCCGGCAACGGGGAGCAAAACTCTCACCCGAGCTGTGTGTGCCCACAATTCCTGTGTTGGGGCTCAGGGCAAAGGGTGTGGGCATCCCAAATGACCTCTGCCCTCTCCCAAGGAGACCTGCTGGGGTTTCCAGACCCAGCTCATTTCTGGGGTGCATTTCCAGGCGTCCTCTGTCACATGGGCTGCCCGCGGGCTGCCTGAGCTCCCTCGTGGTGCCGTGTCCCGTGATAGCTGGCTGGTGTGTGATGGTTTCTGGGATGGGTRTTGGCAGCACCAGAGCTGCTGGTTGGGTGCCCAGTGCCGTGCCCACTTCTCATGGGAAATGTGTGCCCTGGCAGATTGGACTCTGGGTGACCTGGAGCCCCTGGACGTGCACTCCCTGGGCGAGGCGCTGCGAGGTTACCTGCAGGACCTGCCCTCCCCCGTGGTGCCGGTGTCGGTGCACGGAGACATCCTTCGCATCCTGCAGGGTAAGGCCCTCCCTGGCTGCTTTGGGAATGGGTGGCTGGGCAGGATGAACATGTTTGGGGCACTAAAATTAGCCCTGYCCCTGTGGGGCCTGGCACAGAGCCCCCGCTGCTGACAGCGCTCCCGTGCTGTGACGCAGCCGGAGCGTGGACAGTGGTGCCGGCTGTCCCAACTCTTCCCTCGTGTCTTGTTCTCTCCCCAGAGATCCCCCAGCCAGAGAATTGCCGGAAGCAGCTGCTGCTGGCCCTGGAGTCGCCTGCGGTCCCGCTCCAGAACACGCTCACCCTGCAGTTCCTGCTCCGGCATCTGGGGAAGGTATCGCAGCAGGCCGAGAGCAACAGCCTCCACCCTCGGGCCCTGGGAGAGATCTTCGGCCCCCTTCTCCTCCGGCTGCCTGGCGCCAGGTACGTGAGGCTTTCGGTTCCGGCGCTGTTCCCAGCACAGGACAAGGAGTCCAGCCTGGAAGAGCAGGGCTGCTGGGCTGCACATGGGATTTAACTGCTGGCAACACATAGAGCAGGGGCAGAGCCCTTGCTGCTCTGGCAGCTGGGGTGAACCAGCTGACCCCAAGGGACACAGGAACAGGGCCGTGTTCTCCCCCACTTCTGCTGTTTTTAACTTGCCTCCCCTCTCCCTGCAGCCCAGAGCTGAGCCCTGACTTCTCCGTGCTGTTTTTGGAGACACTTCTGCAGACGAAGGAGCTGGAGCCAGAGCAGTTGCCTCCAGGTACTGAGATACCCCTTCCTTGGGGCCTGCGGTGCTGGCATTTGTGGGTGTGGAGTCTCTGCCCCCACAATTGGGTTGCCGAGGGCATTTGGTAGCCCAGCTGTGCCTGCAGGCTGGCTCAAGGTGTTGAGCTGCTGGAGATGTGGCTGGAGCAGCTCTGGGCAATGTGGTGGCCAAGGGGCCTTCCAGGGCCAGTCACTGCAGGGAGAGGACTCAGCACTACAAGGCATTGCCAGTGGGTAGCTGGGATTTGGGCTCACGCTGTCTCAACCCTCCTCCTCTCACAGCCCTGCCTCCCAAACCGCCGAAGCCAAAGCCCAGCGCAGCCAGCCTGGCCAACGGCAACAACGCGCCCTTGCAGGACGCCGAGTGGTACTGGGGGGACATTTCTCGGTAAGGGAGTGACTGTCAGCTCAAACCTGGGGTGCCCTGTCCATCAGGGAAACCTTGAGGCCACCTCACAATCCGTGACAATCCCGTTCTTGCAGGGAGGAGGTGAACGAGAAGCTCCGGGACACTCCAGATGGGACCTTCCTGGTGCGTGATGCCTCCAGCAAGATCCAGGGGGAATACACACTCACGCTCAGGTRGGGCTCTGGGATCCCCTGGGACCCTCTGGGTGCTGCCCTTCAGACACGTCCCTGTGCTGGGATGCCGAGAGCTCTGGCTGGTGCAGATTTTGGGGTGGTGGTAAGCGCCCTCTCCTCTCCCTCTGCTGCAGGAAGGGAGGCAATAACAAGCTGATCAAGATCTTCCACCGGGAAGGCAAGTATGGCTTCTCGGAGCCCCTGACTTTYGGCTCAGTGGTGGAGCTCATCACCCACTACCGGCACGAGTCACTCGCCCAGTACAAYGCCAAGCTGGACACCAGGCTGCTTTACCCCATCTCCAAGTACCAGCAGGTGAGGCCTGTGCTGCAGGAACAGGGCTGGCAAGCACAGCCTGAACYGGGGGCATTTGCTCATCCATCCCTGCTTCTTGTAGATCACAATGTCCCATCCCTTTCCCCGTGTGCTGGAATGTTCTGTTGTGGGGTCATGGACGTGTGCAGGGCCGGTGGGGTTTTGTGGGACCAGCTGGAGCAGGTCCTGACCGAGGCTGTGCCCGTGGCAGGACCAGGTGGTGAAGGAGGACAGTGTGGAAGCTGTTGGGGAGCAGCTGAAGGTTTATCACCAGCAGTACCAGGACAAGAGCTGGGAGTACGACCTGCTGTACGAGGAGTACACACGCACATCCCAGGTAYGTGGGCATGGCTTTCCCTGGGGGCTACCTGGGCACCCTGTGGGCTGCTCTGTCACCCCCTGAGCACTGGCAGCCACCCTGCTGTGCCCAGGGAAGAACAGAGATTGGGCCCTGCTGCCCCGTTTGTCAGCTCATGGACTGGAGGGCACTTCCCAGAGGTTGGGCTTTGATAAAGGGGGATGTTTTGCCTGCAGCAAGGACTGAGCTGCTTTGGGGAAGGGGAAAGARGGAATGCAAATGTGCAGCAATGTTCCTCAGCGCTCTCTTCTCTCCTCCCCAGGAGCTGCAGATGAAGAGGACAGCAATCGAGGCCTTCAACGAGACCATCAAGATCTTTGAGGAGCAGTGTCAGACACAGGAGAAGTGCAGCAAGGAGTACATCGAGCGCTTCCGRAGGGAGGGCAACGAGAAGGAGGTGCAACGGTGAGCATGGGGGTGGTGGTGGCCTGCCCTGCCTGGAGAAGGGYTCCAGGGGCTGCAAGATCCTCCTGGCTCAGCGCAGAGCCGAGGCACGCGGACTCCTCRTCTCTCCAGCAGCGTGCTGTGGGCTGGAGCTGGCAGGCTGCCTCCTCYGCCTCCCCCACGCTGGCTCACAGCCTGAACCTCCCCTCCATCTCCCAGGATCCTCATGAACTCGGAGAAGCTCAAGTCTCGCATCACAGAGATCCACGACAGCAAGATGAAGCTGGAGCAGGACCTGAAGAAACAAGCCTCGGAGAACCGGGAGATCGACAAGCGCATGAACAGCCTCAAGCCAGACCTGATGCAGCTGCGCAAACTGCGAGACCAGTACCTGGTGTACGTAGTGCCCCTGCAGCCCGGCCYGGGAGCCATGCAGCTGCCTCCTCCAGGGCTCCGGGGCTGGTCGGACCGGCTCGTAGCCCGCTCGGGGCGGGAGCCGCTCCCTCTGCGCGGCCTCGGGGCTCGGCGGGTCCGGCAGCGGCGGCTGCTGCCCTCTGGTGATGGCCGCGCTCAGCTCTGCTCTCCTCCCCCAGGTGGCTGACGCAGAAGGGTGCTCGGCAGAAGAAGATCAACGAGTGGCTGGGTATCAAGAACGAGACAGAGGAGTGAGTGTCCTGCTCGTGTGCTGTGGGGTTTGGGGGATGTGGGAGCACAGCTGGTCCTGCCTGTGCTGCAAATCCCAGCTCCCTGGGGGTTGAGGGTGTCTTTCCTGCCAGATGGGCAATGGCAGCTGGCAGTGTGGGGAATTTGTGGGGGCCACTCCCCCAAATTGAGGGAATCTGACCCTGYCTGTCCTCGATTGCAGTCAGTACTCCATGATGGACGATGAGGAGGAGCTGCCCCACCACGAGGAACGGACGTGGTATGTGGGGAAGATCAACCGTGTGCAGGCAGAGGAGATGCTGTGCGGGAAACGGGACGGCACCTTCCTGATCCGGGAGAGCAGCCAGAAGGGGTGCTACGCCTGCTCCGTGGTGTGAGTACCCCTGTGGGGATGGGGTGGGATCCATGGAATGGGATGGGATCCATGGGATGTGATCTGTGGGATGAGATGGGATCCGTGGGATGGGATCCATGGGATAGGATGGGATGGGATCCATGGGATGGGATGGGATGGGATCCATAGGATGCAATGTGATGCGATAGGGCTGGCCTGGGCTGTGTTCCCACATTGCTCCACCCTTCCTGTGCCAGATGCTGGCGGTGACAGCTCCCATCTGCCCTGGTTCTCCTGCCAGGGCCAGGTGTATCTGGGCTGCTTTGGTGGCCCTGCTTGTGCTCCTCTGTCCCTGTGCCACCGCTGACCCAGGCCCGTGTCTCCCTGGCAGGGTGGACGGTGACACCAAGCACTGCGTGATCTACAAGACAGCGACGGGCTATGGGTTCGCCGAGCCCTACAACCTCTACGCCTCCCTCAAGGACCTGGTCTTGCACTACAAGCACACGTCCCTGGTGCAGCACAATGACTCCCTGAATGTCACGCTGGCTCACCCGGTCCTTTCCCAGCCACCAGCCAGATGAGCAGCCCATGCACAACACAACAGCTGCCTTCAGCTTCTCCCCAGGGCGCYGCTTTCTGGCTCTGGACTCTTGCACCCTGTATAGTTGAGTCTCTGTGCTCCTGCTCCTTCAGAGCCTCTGAGATGTCTGTGACCGTTCCTGATGTCCCTCTTGGTCAGTAGCTGAAACCCGTGTTGGCTGATGGGACAGAAASGCTGGGCTGTTGATTCCCAGCGGGCTCCGGCCTCTAGGAGGTGGGATCCAGTTGTGATTGAATTGCTGGGGGCAAGCAGAGCCCCCTCCCCTTCCCTGATAAGCAGGTCAGATCCCCTTCTTGCTGGCAGGTCGCCCCGCTACGCATCACTGTAGAGCTTTGGTTCCYGATCCCTCGGTGCTGTGACCGAGGGGTTCCCTGCCTGGACACGGGAGGAGGCAGAGGAGGCTCCACCCAGCGTGTGCATCCTTCACTCTGGCTTCCCTCAGTGAYCTCGCAGGCTGTGATGGTGTCTGGTACGAGGGGTGCTGCTCTTGCATGCAGAGACATTTAGGAAGGAGAGACCTCATCCTCCACGGGGCTCCCCGGCTGAGATCCTCGCTCCGTGCTGTGCCCAACCTCRCCACCATTCCCTCTTGTCATAACCACCTCTGGAGTGTTGCTGCCTGGCCAGGGAGGATCTGGTTAGCCTGAATCTCCCGCCTTAGCTATGCCAGCGAAGCTGTGAAATCCCTGTTGGTACCCGTGCTTTTCCTGGCAGGATCTGYGGGATGCACAGCCCGTCGTTCCCGGCCGCTTTCGGTGACTCTGCACACGTAACCCGTTGAAGCTGACTGTAGCTCTGTAAATATGGTTCTTTTTGTGACCGGTTGCTCCCCTGGTGCTGGTGTTTGCTGAGCCCCCGGTGCCACCCCCAGCGTGGGCAGCAGCTGCCAGGCTGCCACAGCCCCGGGCCCTGCAGCTGGAGCAGGAGAGGGCYGGAGTCCAACGCACACTACGAGCCCTACATGGAATGAAGGACCTCCCTGCTGCAGGAGGACACGTCTGTGGGGCCCAGGGAATGCTGAAATGGATCTGCATGATGGGGAATTACGTATGCAAAGCACTTACAATCGTGGGTACTGTATGGGGCTGGGCAGCACTGCCCACCACAGCCGGCTGCTGCGGGCAGGGCGCTGTGTCCGAGCTCAGCGGGCCCCAGGGCAGCCCAGACAGGCCTGGAAGAGCTTTAAAAGCTGAGCTGGGAGTTGAGGCCGTGGTGGCATTTGCTTCCCTGCCTTCTCTGGGATGTYTGGCTGGAGGAGAGCGGTCTTGGTCCCCTTATTGGCCAGAATGGCTCGTTCCCCCTCCTTGGGACAGGCTGGTGGATGCCGTGGACTTTGGCGCTCCTGTTTCACGTCGCAGCTCGGGTTCTGCCGGATCCCTGGGGTGCTCTGCGCTCGTGCTGTGCCTGCATCCTGTCCTTGATGTGCCACCTGCATCAGGGACTGCGCTGTCCCTCCCTCCCCGGCCAGCTCTGCTGCTCGCCTCGCTCTGTTCTGGTCCCAGATCCTTCTGGAGCTTGGCTTGCTGGGATAAACATCCCATTCCTGYAGCTTGTGGCAGCTCCATGCTCAACTGTACAGCCCCCATCCCCTTGCTCTGCTCTGCATGCCCTCCCCAGGCACTGGGCCTGGTTTTGGGTCTGGTTTGTCAGTGTTTGGTGCTCAGGTGCAGGTTGGAGCTGTGGGGGCCCGGGACAGGCTGTGCTTGGCTTTGGGGATCGCTGGGGAAGGCTGCCAGGGATAATGAAGGGAATAGTTCAGGGCACGTGAGGGATGAGGGTACGTGGGAGTGGGGTGGGGAGGTTGGGTCCTCACAGCTCCCTCCAGAGCCTCCTGCGATCTGAGGAGTGGCTGGGGGAGCTGCACCAGCACTCCAGAGCTCTGTCACTGTCCCACTCTGCTGACAGGGGCACCTTTTGAACCTGGGGGGCTGCACCAACCCTCAAAAGTTTTGTCACTGTCCCACCCCGGTCACAGGGACACCTTTTCAGCCTGGGGGGCTGCACCAACACTCCAGAGCTTTGTCAGTGTCCCACCCTGATCACAGGGGTACCTGTTCAACCTGGGGACTCTGCTGCTCCTGTCCCTGCCCTTCCAGCACATCCCACAGCACAGGACAGGCTGCAGGGGATGGGATCCTCAGCCTCTCACCTCCTGGGCTCCACACTCCCCCACCAGCCCCYAGTGTGACCTTGGGGCCAGTCCTGGCAGGGGAATCTGCCCCTGGCTCATGCCGGGACCTGCTGAGCATCTGGAAGAGTSTCAGCTTGAAGCTGTCACCTGTCASCACTCGCTTGGTGCTCACCTGGCTCTGCTGCCCAGGGAAATCCCAGCTTCTCTTTATCCCTTATTTTTATCCTTTTGGCTGAATTTCTGTTGTTCTCCCCGTGCTGTCCCTTCCTGCTGCCCCGCCACACCCAGGGGGTGTCACTGTCACCCCTGTGCACTTCCAGCACTGCCTTCCCTGTCCCTGGCAGGGCTCTGCCCGCACATTCTGTGTACGATGGGGAGGAAGATGCCCTTCCCCGGGGCTGCCTTTCCCTGACGGTGCTTGTTCACTCGGCTCCCCGAGCAGCAGCGGCCTTCCCCTGCTCTCCCCGGGGTGGAATCCCAGCCCGGAGCTCCCCCAGCATCAGCTCGTTGTGATTTGTCCTTTGCTGCTTTGGCTCGTTCTGATCCCGGCCGTGTTTCGAGGCGCCGGGCCGTGCTTTGCTGCTTGTGACCCCCACGTCCCCCAGCCTTGGCTCTTCTGCTCCCCAGGGCTCAGTTTGGGGTTTGTCCCTCCGTGTCCCCGCTCGGGGGGCTCCAGGCTCCCCCGTGTSACCCCGCCAAGGGCTCTGGTGCCAGCGGAGGCTTTGAGCTCGGAGAGGACGTGGCGGCTGCGTGAGGTTTTAGTTTCTAGGTATATGCAATAAATAATCCGCCCCCTCGAGCTGTCCGTTACCAGCAGTAGTGCTCTCTGCTCTTTCTGTTGATGTTTACTAATGTAAACCCAGTATTTGTTACTGTAAGAGGATTTTTTTTTTGTACGGTACTTCGAAAAAACCCACAAAAACAACCAAAAAAAAAAAAAAAAAAAAGGAAAGAAATAAACAAGAGTTAATGAACCAGGCTGCTGGATTGCTGTGCGGGGGTGTTACCGGGGCTGTGCCCCAGTTCCTGGGCTGGGTGCAGGATGTGACCCACGCTCCAGGATTGTGCTCCCCACGTTTGTAGGGCTGGGGCACGTGGGGCCAGGGCTGAGAGACCAAAAACAGAGGGGGAACTGCGAGGCTCCTCCTCAYCGGGCTCCAGAACCGTGGATTGCGCTGGGCTGCACCCCCTTCCTGCACCCGGCACCCGCCCCACCCGGGGCTCTGCTGGGCCCGTGACCCCGCTCGGGGGACTCCACGGTGGCTGTTCCACGCTGGGATCGCTCCCGTGGGCTCTGCTGAGGCCATCCCCGTGCCCCTGCTTGGAGGACTCCACGCGTGGCTGCTCCACGCTGGGATCACTCCCGTGGGCTCTGCTGGGAACCGTCCCCGTGTTCCTGCTCGGGGAGCTCCACGCGTGGCTGCCCCACGCTGGATTCCTCTCCCTTGGGCTCTCCTGGGAACCATCCCCGTGTTCCTGCTTGGAGGACTCCACGCGTGGCTGCTCCACGCTGGGATCGCTCCCGTGGGCTCTTCTGAGCTCCGTGTCCCCGTTCGGGGAACTCCACGCGTGGCTGCCGCACGCTGGATTCCTCTCCCGTGGGCTCTGCTGAGGCCATCCCCGTGTCCCAGCTCGGGGAGCTCCACGGTGGCTGCCCCACGCTGGATTCCTCTCCCGGACCTGTCCCAGCCTGCGGGGAAGCGGCGGCTCGGGGCCGCTCCCGGGGACAGCGGGGACAGCGGGGACGCGGTGGCCGGAGCCGGGCGGCCCCACGTGGCTCAGCAGCGTCACAGGAGGCGGTGGCTGGGGCGGCAGGAAGGGCAGGGAGGGCGCCTGGAGGCGGGCACGGCCCAGCTTTAAAAGTCCTGGCTGGGACGGGCTCATTTCCGCGTCCCCCCAGCGTCCTGATGGCCCCCGCGGTGCCGCTGGCTGTCCCGGCGCTGGTGGCCCTGGTGGCCTTGGTGGCCCCGGGGCTCGGCGCGGCCCCCGGCTGTGATTACCCTGCCCACCGCTGGTGCAGCTCGCCGGACACCGCCGCCGCTTGCCAGGTCAGAGCCGCTGCTGCTGCCGGGGTTGGGGACGGGGACAGGGGCAGGGACAGGGTCATCTGGCACGCGGGGACACGGCCCGCCTGCCCGGCAGCGGGAACCGGGAACGGGGTTGGGGCATTGCCTGGCCACGGTACCTGGAGCAGCGCTGGGGCACGGGCTGTCACATCGGCAGGGATGCTCCGGTGCCACCCGGGCACTGCGGGATTCCCCAGCATCCCCGGGCAATGGCTGTGTTCCTGCCGGACCCCGAACCCAGCCCCTCCCGAGCTGCCGCGGGCACTTCTGCTTTTTCCTTGTAAACCGGCTTTTTCTTTTTGTTATCCTGCCCCAAACAGCAGTTTTCCCTGGCAGAGGGTGCCGAGCCATCCCCCCACCCCGGCATGTCCCKGTCTAAATTTGTTTTCCTCTGAAATATTTTGGGGAAGTTCTGGTGGAACGCCCCGCGCTCTGTCAGCCACGCGCAGGATCCCGCGGYAGCCGGAAACCCCCGAGCCGCTTTCACTTCCCTCCAGCCTCATCCCCCTTCTTCCCCGCACATCCCAGGAGCTTTCCCCAATCCCTGCAGACACTGGGACAGGGATCTGCATCCCCGTGCCCCCCGAACCCCTCCCGTGTGCAGGTGCAGAGCCGCTGCCGCAGCCTCCCGCGCCCCGCCGCCGCGCCCGTGGAGCTGACCCTCTACTACGAGAGCCTGTGCCCGGCCTGCCGCGAGTTCCTGGTGTTGAAACTCTTCCCCACCTGGCTGCTACTGCCCTCCGATATGCTCAACATCACCCTGGTGCCCTACGGCAACGCCCAGGTAGGAGCCGGCCCCGCCGGTGCCGCGGGCGCTCGCCCCGGCCCCGCTCAGACCGGTCGGTCCCRCAGGAGAGGAACGTCAGCGGCAAGTTGGACTTCCAGTGCCAGCACGGYCCCGAGGAGTGCTTGGGCAACATGATGGAGGTGACGGTCCCTGTCCCCGCGGYGCTGGCATGGGGGGGATCATCGGCTCCTCACCGCCCGCCCTGTCCCCGTAGGCCTGTCTGATGGACGAGGCCAAGAACTTCAGCACCTACTTCGCCGTCATCTTCTGCCTGGAGTCGGGCAGCTCCGTCACCAAGAACCTGCAGGCTGTAYGTCCCCCTCCTCCCCCGCCCTGGGGGCTGTCCCCATCCCCCTGACCGCCCCCTGTGCCCGCAGTGCCTGCAGATCTACGCCCCGGAGCTGGACAGCGGCCGCATCGCCGCCTGCGTGCAGGGGGACGCCGGGGTGGCCCTGATGCACCGCAACGCCCAACTGACTGAGGCTCTGCAGCCCCCGCACCAGTACGTGCCCTGGATCACCATCAACGGGGTATGGCACGGGGTCAGGGGGGGCTGGGCACCCCGGGGACACCCTGACTGACCCCCTGTGCCCCGCAGAAACACACAGACGAGCTGCAGGCACAGGCGGAGGCCTCGCTGCTGGCGCTGGTTTGTCACCTCTACCAGGTGGGACAGGGATCTGTGGGGACAGCGGGGTTTGGGGACACATCCCCGTCCCTGCTGGGGCCCTACTGGCTGCTCTGTGGCAGGGGGAGAAGCCCGAAGCCTGTGGGGGCTCCAAGGCCCCGAAGATCCCGTCYGGCTGCAGGCACTGAGGGACGGCATGGGAGCACCAGGGAGAGGCCAATAAAAAGGATATTTTTTTTGGAAAACACCAGGATCTGGAATGGTGCGCTGGGGGAATGGGGGTTTTACCCCACCAGAGTGGGGAGAGGGAGCTGGAAATTGAGACCGGGGAATGTCCTGTTCCAGATGTTCATAAAGAATCCCCTTGAAGCTTCCCAGGGATCTCTGCTGAGCCCCTCCCTGAGGAGCARAACATTTCCTCTCTCCAGGTCTTGGGGTGCAGCTCAGGTGCCCTTTTTCCTCCTCACACTGACAGCATTAATCTCAAAATCTCATTAATTAATCCCATTAATCTCAAAATTGCAGGAGYACTGGGACTAATCCCAGTTCCCACCAGTCCTTCTCCCTTCCCCAACCTCCAGGTTTAGGACAGAYTCTTTCCTGGTGGCTCCCTGAGTATTCATGACAAGAAATTCTCTTCCCCAGACATCAGGAATTCCCCATTCCTGAGGCCATTCCCAGTTGGGGTTTCAGAATCTGAAATCTGCCATAAGGACATGAAATTCCTGCCCCAGACAATTCTCCTCGCTGCCTGTAGAACAACTCCTCAGTGCTGGGGTCTGGGTCAGTGATGAGCACCAGCTTTGTTTTCCATCCCACTCACCCTGAGGTTCCCTCCTTCTCTTGGGTGAATGCATCTCAAGGAGGRGAAAGACCTCGAAATATGGGGGGAAAAGAAATGGAAAAAACAAAACAAAACCCCAAAGAAACCCACTCCAACAGACAAAAAGACCCACCTGAAAAAAAAAAAAAAAAAAAAAAAAAAAAAAAAAAAAAAAAAAAAAAAAAAAAAAAAAAAAAAAAAAAAAAAAAAAAAAAACACCCCCCCCCCCCCCCCCCCCCCCAAAAAAAAAAAAAAAACTACAACCAAAAAAAAACCCCCAAAAAACCAGAAAAAAAGCACAGCATCAGCCAGAAAGTGCCTGGAAACTTCATCTCTCTTTTTTGCCCATTTCTCACCCAAAACCTGGACACCAACCCCAGCTCTGGGCCCTGGGCAAGCACATCCCACGCGGCACGAGCACAGCACGGCGCGGCTCCTGCTGCTGCTCAGCCTCTGCCTCGAGCATCGTCCTCGCCCCAAAACTTCTGTCCCCTGGATCAGCTGCACTGCCACTGCCCACAGCTCTCAGGGCCATAGAAGGTTCTTCTGCTCGAGAGAAGAAAGGAAAAAAAATAAAGAAAAAAAAAAGAAAATAATAAACGCTAAAGCCAAATCGGAAGGATCTCAGCGCCGGAGGACGAGCTCTCCTCTCCCGAAGCTTTTGGTGCTCTCGGGGCTGCGGGGCAGGGTCAGGATCCCATCCCACAGGCTGAGGGGCTCGGACACCCACTGCTCTGCCAGGGGACACGCGGAGGGAGCTTTGGAAGCAGGAGAGAGCCCCCAGGGTGTCCAGATCCCCTCCTGGCGCCTCTCGGTGCCGGAGAAGCCGCCCAAGCCCACCCCGAGCTCGGGGAAGCTTTTGCTGCCGAGGCGCGATCCGATGAAAGCGCTGCCATTTCCAGCCTTGAAATCGCTGCCGGGCCAGGTGGGTGCCACCAGATCGCTGCTCAGGAGGAGGGACGGTGACCCTGAGGCGTCATCCGAGTCTGGGGAGCTGCTGGGCAGCGARCCCTCGAGGCTGCGGGGGAAGCTGAGCCCCGCCGCCGGCACATTCCAAACCCGCTCCGCCTCCGCATCCCACTCGCCTTTCTTCTTCCCCCACTTGCCRCCCAGCTGGACCACCCTGATGCCGTTCCAGTCGTGGTGGCCGAGGCTCTCGAAGGCTCTGCGGGARCTCTCCAGGTTCTCGTACTCCACCAGGGCACAGCAGCGGTTCAGCAGCTCGGGGAATCGCGCCGAGTATTTGCGCACGTCCGAGGGCAAYCTCCGGCCCGGCCGCAGGATGCGGATGGAAGCCACGGCTCCGAAGGGGCTGAACATCCTGGTGATGGTCTCCAGGAAGCTCCTGTGCGGCGGCAGGTCGTGCTGGCGGGGCTGCAGCTCCCAGGCCAGCAGCAGTTTGCTCGGGGGGACGCTCAGCAGGTACTCGGGCACGGGGAGGCGMCGCCTGACTTTGGTGCCTTCTTTGTTCACCTCCAGCAGCGCCGAGAATTTGAGGGCGTAGAGGGTGAGGCGCCAGTCCCGGGTCAGGTATTTCACCTGTGGGGAGAGGGTGAAATCCCCCTTAG
>NW_026624354.1:79325-81496 GCF_030028575.1 Malurus melanocephalus
ACCTCCCCACACCCTCCAGAGCATCCAGAACACCCCCAGGACCCACCTTCTTGAAGGAGGTCAGCAGTTTGATGCTCACAAAGCCCATCTTGTTCTTCTGCACGTGTTTGAGCAGGAAGGCGTCCCTGGCCAGGTTCTCGTCGGACAGGTAGAACTCCACCTGCGCCACGATCCTGCGCACCAGCTGCGGGTCGGGGGCTGAGCGGCTGCAATCCAGCAGAGCCGCCCCCAGGGCATCGCTCAGCTCGCAGGAGAGCCTGGCACAGAGCAGGGACACGGGGTGAGGGGGGTATGGGCAGAGGGGACAACACAGACACACAGGGAGTGCCACCAGCCCTGTCCTGGGGGCAGGGAACACGCCAGCCCGTGCACTGTGAGCCTCCCAGGAGAGCCAGAGTGAGCCAAAATAGGTGGAACAGGTTCCCTTGAGGATAAACCCGTGGAAGGAGCAGGGTTTAACCCTTCACCTTCTCCTGAGTCCAGGGAGCACCCCCAGGCCATGCCCTGTGAGCCTCCCAGGAGAGCCAGAGTGTGAACCAAAATAAGTGGGACACATTCCCTTGAGGATAAATCTATGGAAGGTACAAGGTTTAGCCCAGGGAATGTCATGAGCCCTGTCCTGGGGGCAGGGAGCACCACCAGTCTTTGCCCTGTGAGCTTCTCAGGAGAGCCAGAGTGTGAACCAAAATGAGTGGAACACGTTCCTTTGGGGATAAACCCGTGGAAGGAGCAGGGTTTAACTCTTCACCTTCTCCTAAGTACAGGGAGCACCCCCAGCCCTGTGAGCGTCCCAGGAGAACCAGAGTGAACCAAAAGGCGTGGGACACATTCCCTTGAGGATAAACCCACGGAAGGAGCAGGGTTTAGCCCAGGGAATGCCATGAGCCCTGTCCTGGGAGCAGGGAGCACCCCCAGTCTTTGCCCTGTGAGCTTCTCAGGAGAGCCAGAGTGTGAACCAAAACACATCTCAGGTGTGGAACACGTTCCCTCAGGGGTAAACCCACAGAAGGAGCAGGGCTTAGCCCAGGGAACACCCCTCACCCGTGAGCTTCACAGGAGAACCAGAGTGAACCAAATTGAGTGGGACACATTCCCTTGGGGATAAATCCGTGGAAGAAGCAGGGTTTAACCCTTCACCTTCTTCTGAATTCCTTCTGAGGAAATGCCACCAGCCCATGCCCCATGACCTCCCAGGAGAGCCAGAGTGTGAACCAAAATGAGTGGGATATGTTCCCTTGAGGATAAACCCACGGAAGGAGCAGGGTTTAGCCCAGGGAATGTCATGAGCCCTGTCCTGGGTGTGGGAAACACCCCCAACCCGTGCTATGTGAGCTTCCCAGGGGAGCCAGAGTGTGAACCAAAACACATCCCTCCTGTGGAACACGTTCCCTTGAGGATAAACTCGTGGAAGGAGCAGGGTTTAGCCCAGGGAAAAATGCCACCAGCCTTGTCCTGGGGGCAGGAAATGCCACCAGCCTGTGCCCTGTGAGCYTCCCAGGAGAGCCAAACCATGAATTAAAACACATCCCAGTGTGGGACACGTTCCCTCGGGGATAAACCCGCAGAAGGAGCAGGGTTTAACCCCTCACCTTGCCCTGGCTGAAAGGAATGCCACCAGCCTTTGCCCTGTGAGCCTCCCTGGACTGCATCCCAAAACACATCCCAGATAGAGGATATGTCCCCTTTGGGTTAAAGCCACGGAAAGAGCAGGGTTTAGCCCAGGAAATGCCACCAGCCTGTGCCCTGTGAGCCTCCCAGGAGAGCCAAACCATGAACAAAAACACATCCCAGTGTGGGACAGGATCCCTTGGGGATAAACCCATGGAAAGAGCAGGGTTTAACCCCTCAGCTTGCCTTGGGTGAGCCTGTACCCTGTGAGCCTCCCTGAACCACGAATAAAACACATCCCAGATATAGGATATGTTCCCTTTGGGATAAACCCACGGAAGGAGCAGGGTTTATCCCAGGAAATGCCACCAGCCCCTGCTCTGTGAGCCTACCAGGAGAGCCAAACCATGAATTAAAACACATCCCAGTGTAGGACAGGTTCCCTCGGGGATAAACCCGCAGAAGGAGCAGGGTTTAGCCCCTCCTGCCCCCCACGTACCCGCTGTAGCTCTCCACCGTGTCCTCCTGGCCCAGCAGGGCGAGGGAGCAGCTCCTCGGGGCAG
>NW_026624354.1:82177-83457 GCF_030028575.1 Malurus melanocephalus
AAAAAACCAAAAAAAAAATGGAAAGAGAGAGAAAGCCCCCGAGGTGAGGGGGATGTGGGTTTATAAACACACCCTGAAGGAGCTGCAGGGCTGGTTGTGGACCTGCCCCAGACCTGCCTGCTCCAGGTGGATCCTGTTGGTGGTTAAACTGCCCCAGCTGAGCCCCGGGAGCAGCCCGGCTCCTCCTGCCTCGGCTGCAGGGCCAGGACAGGGACCAGAGCTGGCAGAATTGTCCCCTCTGGTACCCGGGGGACCCTGAATCGCCCCTCAGGCTGTGCCTCGATGGCTCTGCCTTGTGCAGGGACAGTGACAGCCACGTGGAGAGGGAGGGAATCCTGTCCAGGGAACCCCTGGGATTCTGCCAGAGCCACAGGGAAGGGATTTTTACCCTGCAGGAACATCCCCATCCCAGCGAGGGAGGGACAGCCATGGGGTGGGGCCCGGGGGAAGAGCTGAGGGGATTAAGATTTGGTCACTCTGTTGTTCTTTTTTTAGACTCTCTTATCTCACCAGCACGATCCAAAGGGTGGACTCTGCCCYGAGCGAGTTTTTGGGGTTATTTACATTTAAATCTGCCTTTGTCACTTCCCTCCTGCCACTTTCATGTGAGATATTTACAGACACTGGCACGGCAGCGTGGGGCAGAGTGGAGATGTGCCACTGYACCCGCTTTCATTTCCCTTTTTTAAAGTGTCACAGCTGCCTCAGCACCACTGGGAATGAGGAAATCAGGGATTTTGGATATTTTGGAAACCAGATATTGGATAGAATATCCTCTGCTGGGCGAATGAGGAAACGCTCACACCGAACCCAGCACCATCAGAAACCATAATAATAAAATAAAACCATTTGTGACACAGCCTTTATTCACAGGAAGATTTTGCCCCAGGGCTTTGTTTTTGCAGTTCAGCTCGATGAGAAAGTCCCCCTCCCACTGTGCCCTGCACCCCACAGCAGCCCAGGGTATCCCACGGCAGCACAGACCCCACAGGACACGGGAAAAGGGGACAAACCCAGGAAAAGGCAAAGGGATCCAGAGAGGGAAACGCCACTGGAGTGCTGAGCCCCATCCTGGGTCTGTGCCAGCCCCACCCCGGTCTGTGCCAGCCCCACCCCRGTCTGTGCCAGCCCCTCAGCACYTGGGACGGGSWKTGGGGTCAGCCTGAGCTGGGCTGGCTCACCCAGAGTGGGGAAATGGGAACAAACCCACCCTAAGGCACTGCGGTCGCACACCCTCGCCCCTGCTGCAGCCCCTCTGTCCATGGAGGGGGAATTGCACC
>NW_026624354.1:84191-85881 GCF_030028575.1 Malurus melanocephalus
CTCCTGCAGGGAGTGCCCGGGCTCGCTGCGCTCCCGTTTCACCAGCGGCTCCCCCAGCGCCCGCTCCGGGTCCGCCTCGGCGCCCAGCTCGCCCCCGTCCTCTGCAAAGGACAGCCAGGGTGTCAGCGCGGCCACCGGGGCCACCAGCAGATTGTCCCCAGCACGGCCAGCCTGGGGTCCCCCTTCCATAGCCATCCCTGCCCGAGGGTCCCATCCCAGGGTTCCCCTTCCAGGGCCATCCCAGCCCGGGGTTCTCATCCCAATCCAGGGTTCCCATTCCAGTCCAGGGATCCCATCCCAGCCTGGGGTTCCCATCCCAATGCGGGGTTCTCATCCCATCCCAAGGTTCCCATCCCAGCCTGGGGGTCCCATCCAAGTCCAGGGTTCCCATCCCGATCTGGGGTTCTCATCCCAATGTGGGGTTCCCATCCCAGCCCAGGATCCCATCCCAAGGTCATTCCAGCCCAATGTGGGGTTCCCATCCCAGCCTGGGGGTTCCCATCCCAGAGTTCCCATCCCAACCCAGGGTTCCCATCCCAACCCAGGGTTCCCATCCCATTGTGGGGTTCCCATCCCATTGTGGGATTCCCATCCCAACCCAGGGTTCCCATCCCATTGTGGGGTTCCCATCCCATCCCATCCCATCCCATCCCATCCCATCCCATCCCATCCCATCCCATCCCATCCCATCCCATCCCATCCCATCCCGAGTTTCCCCCTCCCATGGCCATCCCAACCCGAGGTACCTTTGTCCAGCAGCGTCGGGGACAGGGATGTGAGGTCACCAAACTGAAAGGAGAAGGAGGCACAGGGTCAGTGACAGTGCCAAGGTGCCAGAGCTGCTCCATGGCATCACCCAACAATTCCAGCCACGAGCATCAGTGCTGGTGGGGGAGAGCAGAAAGCAAAACCAGCCACAGGTTTTGGGGAAAAAAGCCTTTTGTTGTCATTTAAAACTCTGGGCAAACAGCACACCCAAAAACCCAGGGCAGGATTGGGGTCTGGAATGGAGAGAGGAATTTTGGGGTCTGGAATGGAGGGAGGAATTTTGGGGTCTGGAATAGAGGGAGGAATTTTGGGGTGTGGAATAGAAGGAGGAATTTTGGGGTCAGGAATGGAGGGAACAATTTTGGGGTCTGGAATGGAGGGAGGAATTTCCCCATCTCCCAAGTGACGACCAAGTGCTGGCACAGAGCAAAAATGGTGCCTTTTCTCATTTTCTCCTTTTTTCCAGCCTTTTCCCTCCCTCAGACATTTCCCCTCTCTCAGACCCCCCTTCCCCTCCCTCCAAAGCCCTTGCAGGGATGTCAGGAGGGTTTGGCCGGCCAGGTTGTGGTGCCAGGAGGAAACAGAAACCTCTGGAGCTGACAAAATCTGAGCCACCAAAGACGCTTTAACAACATCGCTGCAAAGCCASGGGAAGATGGGCAGGGTGGGAATTTCAAATGGAAGGATTTCTCCTCCTCAGCCTCCTCCTGGAGAACSGGAATATTGCAAAGGTTTCAGGCAGGAAAAACCCGAGCGGTGAACACCTCCCTAAGCCGGGTTTTGCTGGGCTTTTGTGTTCCTTTTTAACATTAAACAAGACCGAGGTTTGCAGGGAACTGGGGGAATTCACGGCTTGGGARGGGAAGGGAAAGGGAAAGCAAAACCAACAGGATTCGGTTTGCCTGGCTCAATGCACGGGCTC
>NW_026624354.1:86178-87909 GCF_030028575.1 Malurus melanocephalus
AAGGAAGGAAGGAAGGAAGGAAGGAAGGAAGGAAGGAAGGAAGGAAGGAAGGAAGGAAGGAAGGAAGGAAGGAAGGAAGGAAGGAAGGAAGGAAGCAACACAAGCTTCAAGGAGTGAATGAGATGGATTTTGAGCACTTGGGCTCAGTTTGAAACCTCAGTAATTTCAATATTGCTGTCACTGGCTGTTCTGGGCCTTTCCCAGAGGGAAAAACTGGATGTGGCTTCAGCCAGGCAGGACAGGASCAGTTAGTCTGATTGGTGAGCAAAAAAAATCCCAAACCTCACAAACAGCCCAAACAGCCCCATCATTTCTCTTCTTCACCTCAAAAACAGAGGGAGTGGCTGTCTGTGCCCCTCAAGCTGGATCTTGTAGAGGCCTGGAGAAATTCACTTGCTGAAAGCAACTTTTGGATCATTTTTGCTCGGTTTAGATGGGATTTGCCCTGGCAGGGATCCCAAAGTCGGGGCTGGCAGTCACAGRTTGTGCAGAGAAATGGGGAAATCCCTTTTCTTTTTCCTCCAGGCCTCCAAAACCCAAAGCTCAACAAACCCAAAACCCACAGGAGCTCTCTCCTTGTGCCAGGCACTCAAAACAACCCCACAAATCCTTTTTGTTGTAAAACACACCGGGCGCACGGCGTGGTTGGTGARCCGACGGCGTCTCTTGAGGACACACAAATACTTTTGGGGTTGTTTTGTGGGGAATGAAGGATTCTCACCTCTCCCATGACAGCAATAGGAGTCTCCCCTGTTGCCTGGGCCACACGGTGCTCCACCAGGTAGAACATGTACTCGTCGTAGAGCAGGCGGATCAGGTGGAAGGAGCCGAAGCTGGCGGCGCTGCGCAGGGTGAGGTCACGGATCACCATGGAGCTGCAAAACCCATGGGAGTTGGGAATTTGGGGGTTGGTTTCATGTCTGTGTTGTGATTTATGTGAATGAAAGCCACGGGAATTGGGATTTGGAGTTTGGTTTCATGGCTGATGTGAATTAAACCCACGGTAATTGGAATTTGGGGTTTGGTTTCACACCTGTGCCATGATTTATGTGAATTAAGACCATGGGAATTGGGAATTTGGGGTTTGGTTTCACATCTGTGTCGTGATTTATGTGAATTAAACCCACGGGAATTGGGGTTTGGGGTTGCTTTCACATCGTGGAACGGCTGATGTGAATTAAACCCACAGGAATTGGAATTTGGGGTTTGCTTTCACAGCTGTGCTGATCACTGATGTGAATGAAACTGATGGGAATCGGGAATTTTGGGTTTGGTTTCACACCTGTGCTGTCATTTATGTGAATTAAACCCATGGGAATCGGGAATTTGGGGTTTGGTTTCACACCTGTGCTGATCACTGATGTGAATTAAACCCACGGGAATTGGAATTTGGGGTTTGATTTCGTATCTGTGGCGTGATTTATGTGAATTGAACGCACGGGAATTGGAATTAGGGGTTTCATGGCTGATGTGTATAAAACCCGCAGGAATCGGGAATTTGGGGTTTGGTTTCACATCTGTGGAATGGATGATGTGAATTAAACCCATGGGAATTGGAATTTGGGGTTTGATTTCATATCTGTGTCATGATTTATGTGAATGAAACCCACGGGAATTGGGATTTGGGGGTTGGTTTCACATCTGTATCATGATTTATGTGAATTGAATGCACGGGAATTGGAATTAGGGGTTTGGTTTCATGGCTGATGTGAATTAAACTCATGGGAACTG
>NW_026624354.1:91314-92085 GCF_030028575.1 Malurus melanocephalus
GAGCCCTGCAGGTGCTGTAGGACCCAACATTGCCTCTGCTTCTGACCCAAAAGTGTCAAAACATTTTGAGAAATCGGTTGGTGGAGCATCCTACCCCCATCCTGATGGGACACAGAGACAAAACCTTCCTGTCTGTAGCACTCAACCAGAGCTCCATGGGAATAGAGAATTTGGTTGTGGATTTTTGAGATCTTTACAGATCCTGATGTAGAAAAACCCCAAAAAATAGAACTAAAACCCATCTGTAAAAGGACAACCAGAGTTCCATGATTGTCTCTCATTATCATTTTTGAGACCTTTACAGATCCTGATGTAGAAAAAACGCAAAAAAGAGAACTAAAACCCAACTGCAGGACAACCAGAGTTCCACAGTTGTCTCTCATTATTATTTTTGAGACCTTTACAGATCCTGATGCAGAAAACCCCAAAAAGAGAACTAAAACCTATCTGTAGAAGGACAACTAGAGTCCCATGGGAATAAAGAACTTGGTTGTGGATTTTTGAGACCTTTACAGATCCTGATGTAGAAAAACCCCAAAAAAGAGAACTAAAACGCACCTGTAGAAGGACCACTTGAGCAGGAACTGCCTGGCTGCCTTGGGGAAGCTGGGGCTGCCCTCGTGGTGTTTCAGCACCTGGGTGACCACGTTGTCCAGCCAGCTGGCCCACTGGTCCAGGGAGCTCTGCTGCTGCAGGGTCAGCTTGAAATCCTGCTCCAGCTTCTGCACCATACCCTCCTCGCACTGGCACACCCACGAGGCCTGCTCCTGC
>NW_026624355.1:0-1151 GCF_030028575.1 Malurus melanocephalus
TGTGATGGTTGGACCCAACCACCATAAATCACACCAGGAACATGCAACGGTCAGAACTGACCACTGCAAATCACACCAGGAACATGTGATGGTTGGACCCAATCACCATAAATCACATTGAGAACACGCCATGGTCAGAACAAACCACCACAAATCACACCAGGAACACGCCATGGTCAGAACAAACCACCACAAATCACACCAGGAACACGCCATGTACAGAACAAACCACCAGAAATCACACCAGGAACACGCCATGGTCAGAACCAACCACCACACACCACACTGTGAGCTCTCACAGACTCTATCCCTCGTTTTCTAGCGTTATGGAATTTTTCACCTCCAGTTTAGTTGAGTCATTCCCAGAATCCATCTCTGGTTTAGCCAGTGTAAAAGGAGAGAGCAAGAATTTTACAAGGGTAACAAGGCCCTTGTTTTATAAAGTTTTACGGATCTGCAGCTGCACCACCTCATCAAAACCAGAATTACTCTGTGCCATCAGCTCTCCTCATCACAGCCAAACCACCCCTCCCCAGCCCTGCTCAACTGCAGCCTTGCAGAAGTGCAMAGCAAGTCCCTCCAAACCCCAAGTGGAAGTTATTATTATTATTTCTATTGTGCAGAGACCCCCAGGTGAGAGCCCAACCAGAACAGGTGTTGCACATCCTTTATTTCAATTAAATACCTTAATAGAGAGAGCAGCCCAAGGCTACAGGGAGCCAAATTAGAAAATGGCATGGAAAACACAAATAAAATGAATCAGATTCACTCAGGTGAGGTTCACAGAGCGTGGCTGGCTGCTCCTCTGGGCAGCTCTCTGTTATTAAGGAAGGAGGCAGTCAGTTCTCAGGGAAGGACCCTCTCACAGTGACATTTTGTGCTGGCACCACGGCCAGGCAAGGCTTTTGCTTCAGGGCAGGAACAAATCCTGCCCCACATGGACCCTCCCAGGTTTGTCTGAAAATGTCACAGAGCCAAGAACTGAACTCAGGCAACTGCTGTTGAATGTCCAGGCTCTCTGCAGCTTAAAGGTGAGGGGGCACATGAGCCCAGCAGCAGAGAGAGCCTTTGGAAGGACATTTCCCCAGTAGATTTTAATTCTGCAAAAGAAAAATGGACCAGACTAGGAGCTCTCTGCTACCTGCACGATG
>NW_026624355.1:2971-12058 GCF_030028575.1 Malurus melanocephalus
GCTCGGGGCACTGCTCTGGGCAAAGAGAGATGAGGAGCAGGACCTGATCAGCATCGGAGGAGAAGAAATCCAGATCCACCAGGAACCCAAATGCTGAGAACTGCGCAACGTTGGACCAATGAACATTGAACCCATGGAGTTCTCTGGCTTGGACTGGATAAAGTTTGGGGAAATCTTGTAAAATCCATGTGTGATGGAATGATTTTCTCTGCACAGCCGGGCTGTGTGTGGGTGAAACGATTTCTGTGTCCCATCCTGGCCACAACAATATCCTGGCCAGAAAATGAAGCAATGCCTTGACTCTCTGACATTAAAATGTTGTTGGACAGTTTTTGTTTTTCCTGCAGTTTCGGTGACAACAGGGTCTCTTTCCAGGCTAAATCCCACAATTCAGCTTCTAACCCAACACCCTGGATGCACCCCTGCTCCCCAGAACCCTGCCTGGCTGCACAAATTACTGGAGCAGGGCAGGTAGAACCTTCAGCAGCAGCTTCACTTTGCTCTCATCTCCCAAACACACCTGAGGGACTTCGTTTTTTAAACTTAAAGACTGACACAAGCAACTGGTGACAGATTCTGCCCTTGCCTGTTGTCACGGCTATTCCACCTCTCCAGACTCACCAAGATTTTTTCTTTCAGGTCTCACTCCACTTTGTTTTTTGCTTTTTCCCCGGCTGATCCCTCATTCCAGGCAAAGCAAAGCCCCCCAGGACAGCATTGAGCAGCTCCTTGTTCACCCCACAGCTCCAGTGTGAGTTGGCACCTCTTAAACCCTGGCACACAGAACTGTTTGTTACTCAGCTCAAAGGCTCCCARGGAAGCTTTTGTGGCTGAAATGTGACTTTTCCCCCTTCCCATAAAGCAGGAAAAYGAACCCAAGCAACTCCTGCAGGCACCTTGGCGTTTATAGCCACCTGCTCCAGCAGTGAGTGAGCACTGGGGACTGCAGGGAGGAACTGCAGGAGCTGGGAATGATTTCCTTGGCTCTGGCTGCCGCACAAGGACTGTGCTGGAGTTGGAATTTCCTTTGGGAATGCTGCCAGTGCTCACAGGGTCCCCGATGAGCACGCAGATCTTTGAAGGAGGCCTGAGGAGTGATCCCAAGGAATTCCAGTCATGCTTTCTCCCACTCCCACACAGGGCCTTTGTTCACTGGCTGTTTACAGCTCRGAGTTATTGTCACCATAAATGTTGAATCACGAGTCTGGGATGGAAGGCAAGGATTCCTGCTTTGTTTGCAGCTCCTTCCTTTGTTGCCCACCTTTCCCCYGCTGTTTTTGGTTGTGTTCCTCATCCAGTTTATGTGACACATTTGAGTCTCCGAGGGATGAGAGCTATGGCAACAGGAGCTGTGCAGCTGCAGAGTGCTCAAATCCCCCCATGCAGCAGCACAGCCATTCACCAGAGCRCTCCTGATTTCATTCACGTTAAACTCAGGGAAAAAAAAAATCCCAGAAATTGTGTGTGAATGGGTTTGTAAAGGTGGAGGCTTGTCAAGGGAGGAGGTGGAAATGAAGCCTGGAAGGGTCAGACCAGCCTGGGAATGCAACAAGAACTGGCAGAGCCAGGAGAAGGGGCTGGCTTCACCTCCTTCCTGTACCCCAACATTCACCTCCTTCCTGGGTAGGCTCAGTTGCTGCAGAAATCCTCAAAAATTGGGAAGAAAATAAAAACCCCTCTCATGCTCTATTTGAAGTGANATCCAGCCCAGCTCCAGGCCCTGCACAGACAACAACGAAAACTGGGAAGAAAATTTTTAAAATCCCCCAACACTCTATTTGAAATGATAGAGAATCAGGCATTACTTTATTTTCCAGCCAGGATGTGCCAAGGAAAATATTCCAAACACACACGGTTTTACAGGATTTTCCCCCAAACTTTCCCCAGTCCAAACTCCCAGAGCTGCATCGTTTCAAAGTCCATCGGGCCAGAGCTGAGCAGCCCCAGGATTCAGTTTCCTGTTGGATCCCAATCTCTTCCCCTCTGCTGTTAATTAGAATTTAATTCTTTGATTTTCTCATCAATCTTTCCTGGACTGGATGTGTCCAGCTGTGCCAGGGGCAGTGTCTGGGGTGGGTGTTTGGAGATGGCCGCTGATGTTCTGGTGATGGTGTTGATTTTTTGGGGATCTTTTGGGCCACTCCCAGGCCGTTTATATGCTCAGCCCCTCTCTGTAGATGCTACATTTCCTAAAAAAATCCCTAAAATAATTCCCTTCCCCAAAGGAAAGTCAWACTAAGCCTAACTATAGAAATAAAATTAATTTAATTAGCTCTATTGYTTCCAACAGAGGGGGAGACCAGACCCACAAAGGGGGTCCCACAAATTGCTCCCTGACACAAAARGATGGGATCAGGGAGCAATCCCTGYCCTYCMCAGYCAGAGGTAAAGGATGGTGCCARAGAGGTGTGGGCTGAGCTGGAATTTGGGTGGGATTCAATCACTTTTTGTGTTTTGTGAAAGGTGTGAGTGGAAGGCTGCTATAGAGGAAATTATAAATTATAATTACTTATATTCTYATTTGGATGGCAGAGTTTATTATTACAAATCATACTATAAATTCTTAAATCACATTATAA
The DNA here is from genome assembly GCF_030028575.1 of Malurus melanocephalus. Classification (NCBI taxonomy): domain Eukaryota; kingdom Metazoa; phylum Chordata; class Aves; order Passeriformes; family Maluridae; genus Malurus; species Malurus melanocephalus. The sequence goes on from NW_026624355.1 coordinate 5,551, forward strand.
ATCATAGTTTATTAGTSTTGTTATATGGCATAGTACAYAAATGAATRAATAAATAAATAGAGGCTTTTCTTTTTAAGGAACAAACAAAAAAGATTTGAGGTTGGGCAATAGAACCAGCAAACACCTGGAGGAGGTGCCARGGGCCACCTRAGMTGTGCTATTRTTAATAAAATCCTCCCAAATCCTCRGGATAAATCAAATTCTTTAAGATTTTGTGGTGTCAGTGAGCCAGGTGTTATTTTATTCCTGGCCAGGGTTTGGCTATGTGGCTGACAAAGCTCTGGCCTCCACACAGACCCTGACCCAAATTTTTCCATTTATTTTTACATTTTTAGCCAACAAAGAAATTCATGTTCGTTGGCCCTAAGCCACRCAATTTCCTCCATCAATTACCATTCTATTGATTATTGATTTCTCGCTCTCCCTGCTAGTTTGGCCCACATATTTTAGTGATTTTATATCAGCAGGAAGGTTCCAAATTGACCCCCTCCCTATCTTTGGGCTGCCCCAACATCCTCAGAGGGCCCTAAATTTAGGAATCTTCTAATTCCCTAAATTCAAGCTCCCACATTCAATCCCCAGCTCCCTTTGGCTCGGTTTATTCGGAGTTGGTTTCARAAAACTTAAGATTTGAAGCAATTTAATGATCAAAGATGAAAGCCCGTGAGGGAACTCCCCCCCAGCGCTGGCTGCAAGCGGGCACCGCCCACAATCAATTAAAAAAAACTAATTAAAAATTAGTAAAGGAAGTTATTTCCAATATGATGGCCTTATTGTGGGACAGAGAAGGGAAGGGGAGGGAAAGGAAAAGGAAGGGGTGGGAAAGGAAAAGGAAGGGGAGGGCCATCCATTCCTCACTTGGTGAGGGAATTCCAGAACTTTCCAGCAGCCTCAGGATTTGGCTCCTCTGGATTTTTGAAGGTAAGTTTTACTCTGTTTCTGCTCCGGTTTCTTTGCCCTCGGTTCTGGGTTAATGGATGTTTTGGGAGTAATGGATGTGCGTGGTGAGCTTTTCCGTGGAAATTGTCCTTGTGGCCGCAAGCTTTGAAGTTGGATCTTTACATTTCAAGGGGGAATTGAAATCAAATCCTGAGGAGCTGGGTGTGCTCAGGAGGTCCCTGTTCTCCAGATGCACAGCCTACAAAGTTGGTATTTTGTTCTTTTTATTTATTTTCTATATTAATTTAATGTTTTTTACCCGTTTCCGTGTTAATCTGATTTAATTATTTTATTTTACTAATAAACTTCAAATGAGGATTGGGTTTGCAGCACCTGCTTGGTGCTGAGTCTGCCTCTGCAATTCTCTGTGCTCAGATATTACTTGCTGAGCTCTGGTTTATGCTACAGAATGGGTAGAAAAGCAGAATTTTCCCCACTTTTATTAGGAAAAAAAAAGCCGTGCAGTTTGGCTGASTGTGCTGGTGGGGATTTGTGGGGAAGGAAAGGTGTGAGCACCTGGAAAAATCCCCGATGAGCCTTTCAGCTTGCACAGAAACGCGCAAATAAAGTGGTTTTTGGAGCCATATGGAGAATTTGACTTTGWTCAAGCTGCACCTCAACATCTGCTGGGTACCTGGGATGGCTCAAACCACAGGTCCCAGCGTTGTTTTTCTGTTTTTATTTTTAAATCCTGCWGCTCTGGCTGTGGAGGTTGTGCTGCTGTTTTTGTTCCAGCAGTGCCTATGATGGGCTGGGTTCGGATTTAGGAATAGGCATTAAAAAACTCTGAAGAGATGGGTGTGATGTAGAAATGCGTTCCCATAAAATCCTTATGGCATTTTCCTGGGAAGTTGCAGTGTTGAATTCATTTGTGAACAGAAATTTGGATGTGGGGAAGGTCCWGGGATTCTTGAGTGTGGCAGAGGCGCTTTAGGGAAAACAAAAGCTTTTTGTTTTTGAGGGTTTGAGGAGAGGAATGAGGTACCAGGCTCATCCTGAAGTGGCTCCTGACCCTGCTCTGGGGGCCATAAGGAGTTGGGGATGGGTCTTTTGTGGGAGCACCGTGTCCTTTCCTGTTTTGAGGACAGGAAAATGACATTTGGTGGCTGTAAGGAATTGGGGATGGGTCCCTTGCAGGAGCAGTGTGTCCTTTCCTCTTTTGAGGACAGGAAAATGACATTTTACCTGTGCTGCTGATAAACCTTGAGCTCTCTGTGCATGTAAGAAACCAGATTATTGCAGATCCTACAGAATGAGGGGCTCCCTACTGCGGGTTTGGGTTCGGCTCTGGAAGGGCACAAAATAGCTGGGAATGGGCTTTTTGGCTGCCTATGCAGGTGAGCCTGAAAATCAGGATCAAAATCCCCCTGCTGCTGGCAGAAAATGGTTTGTGGGTTCAGCTTGGGGTCTGTCTGACCCATGCTGGAAAGCACCTCTCCTAAATTTCCAGGTGCTGAGCAAAAAATGCAAAATCCACAAAAACATCCCTTCTTCGTGGCAGAATCCATGCCAGGATTCTCTCCCTCATCCAGAGAACCCCCAAACCGTCGGAAGATTCCTTTAATGGAATCATTCCAGCTAATGCAACAAGACATCTCCAACCCAGAAAATAGGAACTAAATCCAACCGTGGGAATTAACTGAGAGTATCTGAGGTAACTTAATTATTTACCTAATTCTGAGCTCGGGTTGTACCTGGGGGCTCTCTCTGTTCCCCCAGAAGCCAAGAGCAGCTTGGAGCCTGCCTAGAATTTACTTTAGGCGGAGTGAAAGGAGAATAAATAGAGCAACAGAAGCGAAATCTTGATTTAGAGCAGGTGTGCTGGGCTCCTGGCTGCCATGCCACATTAACCCGGCCTGCAGCCACCACAGCTGCCCTGCCAGAGCTGAAAACCTCAGGAATACAAAGAGGCAGGAGCAGGAAGGGATTTTTCGTCAGAAATTCTCCGTGGTTTTGGTTCTTTAGCTGCAGTTTTTGTTTTACAGGGGTTGCAAAGCAATTCCAGGCTATTTCAAAGCCTGGAAAATGTGGGGGTTTTTTTCCTGCTGGAGGAGGTTGGGGAGAGGATGTTTAGGTGGCTGATCCTGGGGGATACAGGAGGATTTTTAGTCTGTATTGGGAGTGTTTGAGGAAATKGAGCTTAGAAATGGATTGAGCTTTAGCTCATCCATCACCTCTTTAGCTCAGCCCAGCCATCACCTCTCTTTTGGGGCATTTCTTGCCTCTTCTGAGGATGTTGTGTCCAGAAAATGGGAAATAGGAAATGCTGAATTCCTCCAGTGCTGGTGTGCACAAAGCAGGAGCAGGGGCTGGCAGGAAAAAGCAGGTGCACGGAAAGGGGATGATCTCCTTTCCTGGTGGCAACCAAAATTCCTGGCCAGATTCTGGTTGGAACCTGATTAACACAGAACTCTGTAAAGGTATTTTAAGGAACATTTTCTTGTTCCAAGCTCCACTCAAKCTCAAATTTTGCCCTGGGAAGAAGATGATTTTTTTTTAGCTTTGGTTTTTCTGACAATGTCTAAGCTGGTCAGTAAAAAAACTCCATTTATTTCTCTGTTTCACGTTATTCCAGCTCTTGGGCTAGAGTTTGTTTCCTAAAAAGCAAAGATGCAGAAGGGCTTTTGGCTGCTGTGTTGTGATGAGTAATTAGAGCAGTGGATGACAGTGAAAACCACGAGTTTCTTTGGAAACACAAAGGCTTGGGAAAGCCTCAGCAGGGAGGTGGAGGGGGGCTGGGGAAGGGGTGAGTTTTGTTTACAGGCTCCTGAGCAAAGGTGAGAGATCTGAGCAGTGAAAAGTTCAGCAGTGATAGAGTTGTTAAAAGTCGCCCTTGACTGCTCTCAGGCATCAGTTTAATTTAAATGTAATAAAAACCTAAAAGGGAAAATTAAGATGCGGAAAGTGCTTGAAAAGCGTGTCTGAAGACATCTGCAAAATGGTTTTATTCCCAGCAAATATAAGAAAACTGTTTGGGTTTTTTATTGTCAAACAATAATTGTGCCTCCATTTATATACAACGGCTTTTACAACCAAATCTCTCTCATAGATTGCTTCCACAACAACGCAGAAGTTGATTTATTTTTAAACCCTGTCCCTATAACCCTCTTCTCCCTGGTGGTGGAGCATCTCCAAGGAGCTGAGGTTGTGAGGGAGTGAGGCAGAGCCAGGCAGGGACCCCACTCAGCCCCTTTTTCCGAGCCCAGTGCCAATCCCCTGACCTGGACCCACCCTCCCTGGGGTGTCCAGTGTGAGGTAACAATGGGGGAGGATTATTCTGCTCTGGGCACCCTTTATCTCACTCGGGTGTTTCTCTTTTCCTCCCCCCAGTCCCTTCCCAGTCCTTTTCCCAGTCCAGCTTTGTCCAGGTCCCAGTAGAAGCACTCCCTTTATCATTTTAGCATAGTTGGATCTCTGCGTTCCACTTCACTTCCCAACCAGGCCTGAAAATGAAATACAAAAGTAGAGGTKTCTGTTTGCCATACCCTCTAAAAATCCCACTTCTGTCTCCAGGGAACAGGGAATACTTCTGTCCAAAGAAGACAGACAGACAGACACGGCCCTGATCTCTGGATCTGGGAATATTTTGGAAACATTTTTCAGTGTGATCAATACATTATTGGTGTCGAGGTGTGGGAGCTCTCTCAGCTGTGCAAATCCACAGACATGGCTCCGATCTCTGGATCTGGGAATATTTTGGGATATTTTTCAGTGTGATCAATAGATTATTGGTGTTGGAGTGTAGGAGCTCTCTCAGCTCTGCAAATCCCGTTGGGCTGAGCTGGAGAGGGAGGCCACAGGCACAGCGTGCACAGTATGTGGAGTTTTCTGTGCATTATATATGGGATTTTCTGTGCACAATGTATGAGATTTTCTGTGCACTATATATGAGATTTTCTGTTCACAATACATGAAATTTTCTGTGCACAATATATGGGATTTTCTGTGCACAATATATGGGATTTTCTGTGCAGGGTGAAATGGCCACTGCTCAAATGGTCGGGATTTCTCTGTCCTCTTCGGATGGCAGCTCAGAACTCTGTGAAACGAGGAGCTTTTCACCTGTTCTGCTGTGTCTGATGTCAGGAAAGCAAAACAATGCCAGACCCTAAACCCAGAAGCCCCAAAAATCCYRACTGGAGCTTTGTGCTTMGAAGGCAGGAACTGAATCCTTCCCWGGGTGAGGAACTCGAAACCCACATCCAATTAATGGCTGCTGTAAAACAGTGCTTTGGTCTGGAAATGCTGACAGAGAATTTAGTGCACCTTCTGGAGGGCAGGGGGGTTACAGATTAATTAATTAAGTTTTGGAAAGTCTCTAATCCTYGGACAAAGGGCTCTGTCCATGTAATATGCAACAGCTATTACTGCAAGCTGCTCTGGTTTCAGACAGGCTGGGGACATGAGGTGCCTTCAAAAGAGAATCACTGGGGTGAYGTGGGCGRGTTGGGCAACCTGGGCTAGTGRGAGGTCCCYGCCATGKCAAGGGSTGGCACAAAATGGGYTTTGRGGTCSTTTCCAACCCAAAYCATTGCATGGTCYTTSARAAAGGAGAGCCTGGCTCRYGCTGTGGTCAGGCAGAAGGCTYGAAGSATTCTTTRTCCTGGAGTRTGTTTGGGTTTTGGKCTCTSAGACTCCTCCTGGCTGCTCRGGGGGGATCAGGCTCCTCCTGTTGGTGGCATCCAAGGTGGTTTTGGGACCTTCAGTGGCCACAGGTGCCCTGTCCCCAGCAGCACACACAGAGTGGGATCAGCTTTAAACCTCGGCAACACCAAGGGGCGGGAGCAGGAAGGGCTTTCCTGTGGGAAATTCTCAGTGGGTTTGGTTCAGTGCCAGTTCAGCTCTGTTCAGTTTGGTTCAGTTCTGTTCACCTGCACGTTAAACCCAGCTGGGCAGGCATTACCTCATCCCTGAGTGTCCTCTCCCTGCTGTCCTGGTGGCAGTGCCAGGGCTGTGGGAGCCCCTGTGAGGCTGGAGGTGTCCCCAGGACAGGACAGGGCCCTGCAGTGTCCCAATGTCACAGAGCCTCAGAGCTGTGTCACCTTGCACTGAGCCCCAGGGCAGGATGGGGCTGCTGGGGCCTGGCTGAGGAGCTGCCTTTGTYCCCAAACTCGGTGCCTTGGGTCACCAGGATGTGTCTGGCGATGCTGTGGGACCCACACAGGGCTTGGGACCCCTGGAGAGAGGAGCTCTACTGTCCCCTTGTCCATGGCCAGGATGGTCTGTGCTGCTGCCAAGAGCCTGAGCTGCCATCCCAGGGGTGTGTCCCTGTCCTCCGGGGGTTCAGCCATGTCACTGTCCCCTGGGGGTTCAGCCATGTCCCTGTCCCATGTCCCTGTCCTCTGGGAGTTCAGGTGTGTCCCTGTCCCCTGGGAGGTTCAGCCATGTCCCTGTTCCCTTTGGGTTTCAGCCATGTTCCTGTCCTTTGTGTGGTTCAGCCGTGTCCCTGTCCCTCAGCCTGGCTGTCCTGCCTGGCTCTGAAGGGAGCTGGCTCTGAGCACCAAGTGCTTCCCTTGGGGTCCTTCTGCTGAGCCAGAGCACGGAGGGATCTCAGGGATCTGGAGCATCC
>NW_026624355.1:13329-24856 GCF_030028575.1 Malurus melanocephalus
TCTTGTTCTGCTCACTGGAAGAGGGAATTGTGGAATTCCAGGGACTGGCACTGCCAWAAAGCTGGGGAGAGAGAAGGGGCTTTCTCCTGCTGCTTTGGTGGTCACTGGGTCACAAACTCTCCAGAAAGACCTTAGAAATGGTGTTGGGGTGTCTCAGAGGAGAAGGGATTGCACAGCAGAGGAGGCTGGAATTGCTCTGCTGTGCCAGGAGTCCATCAGCAGYTCCCTTCAGAGGAGTCTTTGGGTGTTGGGTGCCTCTTCAGTGATAACTTTGAGCTTTTCTGGCAGGAGGAGACTCAAAGTTGGGCTTTTTAACACCGCAGTGTTCATTCCAAGTATTGCTGTTTGTACTTCTGATCAAAGAGGGGGCTTGGGGGACTGGAGGAACTCAGACCCTGCCACARCTCCCTGAATTCTTGAAAAAATTTCATCTTGGCAGTTCAGTGAGTACCATATATGATTCAAATGTTTTCATTTCTGAATGTTTTAAATAGACATGTGAAGGTTTTATCTTCTTCTTTTTTAACACATCTATAAAAATAAGTCATTATCTTCAAGGCCCCTTTCACCCTGAGCCATTCCATAACATTTTCCTCTTGGATAAACCCCTCTGAGCATTTTTATTGCCTGGGAAGGTGCTGATGCTGCTGATGCCTTGGCACTGCTGGGTTTGATTCCTCTCGTCTCAGAGGATGTGGATAACAGACCAAAAATAACCAGAGGTGCTCTGGGTGGGAAGGGAACATCAGCATTCCTGCAGTCAGAACCGTTCTGGGGAGCTGCAAACARATCACTTTGGGCTTCATTTCCAAAGCCAGGTCTTGCTGTGCAGGTTGGGCTGGCCTGAGGCATGTTTGGGCAGAAATCCTGGAGGAGAGGCTCAGGTGCAGCGATCTGGGTTTGCTGGAGCTTGAAATGGGCTGGGGACCAGAAGGTTTGATTCTGCCTGGTTTGGGARAGGCTAAAAGATGGAATTCTGCACTTTGGTAGGTTTGTCTTTACATATCAGAATCCAGAGGAGCTGAAACCTCGAGGTTTTACATTGACCAGGGTTTTCTTKGCCTTTACATTGCAGTGAGAACGATGCAACTGAGCTAAGATGTTCCCAGGGCAGCAGTGAATCTAAAATGAACTGTTTTGTAAAGAAACACTGAACTATTTCTGGGCTGAATCTTTCTTTGATTCTCTGTTGGGAAACCTTGTCCATGCCACTCCAGGGAAGGATCTCCAGSACCTTTCCAGGTTCCTTGATGAATGTTTTTTTCAGAAGGCACAAACTCGAGCAGTAGTTTTGCATTTGCCTGATGAATTTTCTCCCCAGCACAAGCTCAATGCTTGGATGAATGAGTTATTTAAGTGTATTTGAAGGTTATGACAGACACCTGTAAACAGACAGATATTGATAAAAATGTCCTTTGGAAGCAGATCCGTGCTTTTCTTGCAATCCAATTACTGCTGATGGCGAGGAGCCCAGAGCTCCAGCAGAGTGCATTAGCCCAAGGTGTGATGGACAGGCTGCCCTCACAGGGAGCACCTTAGGCTTTGGTGGAGCTCTGGGAGTTGATGGAGCTGTTTGTAATTCACACCAGAGTGAAAGGATCCTGCTCCATGTATGTCCAAGGGCTTCCTGGGGGCTGAGGGATCCAGGCTGGCTTGCTCCTGAAGTTATCCAGCTCTGATGAGGCTCCAGAAAAGTTCCTCGTGGAAGATTGCTTGGGATTTGGTGCCCTGAATTGTGCAGGGAGAAGGAGTTCCTGGAGCTGTTCCTGGAGAAGCTGTGGCTGTCCCATCCCTGGAAGTGTCCAAGGCCAGGTTGGAGCCACCTGTGTGAGTGGAAGGTGTCCCTGTCCATGGCAGGGGGATGAAATGAGATGGAATTTCAACTTCCAGCCCAACCCAACTCAACCCATTCTATGCTTTTGTGATTCTTTGCTCACTCCATCGCAGGTTGGAACCACCTGTTTGAGTGGAAGGTGTTGCTGTCCATGGCAGGGGATGAAATGAGATGGAATTTCAACTTCCAGCCCAGCCCGTTCCATGATTTTGTGATTCTTTACTCATTCCATCCCTGGAAATGTCCAAGGCCACATTGAAACCCCCTGTGTGAGTGGAAGGTGTCCCTGTCCATGGGGTGAAATGAGATGAGTTTTAACTTCCAACCCAGCCCATTCCATGATTTTGTGATTCTTTACTCACTCCATCCCAGGTTGGAACCATCTGAGTGGAAGATGTCCCTACCCATGGCAGGGGGATGAAATGAGAAGAGTTTTAACTTCCAGCTCAACCCATTCCATACTTTTGTGGCTCTTTGCTCATGGAAAGACAGTGAGACAGTGGCTTCAGCCTTCCTTGGTGAAAACAAACACAAAAAACCAGATTCCTTTTCCCTGCCCGCTCTCCAGGAGCTCCTCAGAGCTYGTGAGCAGGAATGTTTTCATCTGGGAAGTGAATTGTTCCGGTGTTGGACACGCTGGAAGCGCTCCCACGGCTTTTAATGGGAAACAGACACCGTGAGCCATCCAACCACTGGCATTCTTGACCTCTCAATTTCCTGAGAGGAACTTCTCCCTCTTTGTTATCTTCCTCCAGGCTGGAGAGTAATGGAATTTGGAGAATCTGCCTGGAAGTGGTTGTGTGGTGCAGCTCCCTCGCAGGGCTGGAGCCCAGCACCGCCTGCAATGCGATGATTATTTGGTGGGAGCGTTCACAGGAGTGAAAACAAAAAGCCAAGGTTAATGGAAGTTGCATTTCATCTGGATTGCTCTTATTTCCTATTTGATAAGCTCGTGCTCCGTGCAGGTGCTTGGCTTATATCTTCCTGCTGTCAATAAAGCCAACGTGTTCGAGCAGACAGGATTAATGCAGATTTTAAGGGCTATATTTAGAAGTAATTTAGCTATCATCAGTCAGAAGGGTGGGGAGAGATGTGATGGTTATTCATACTGATTGAATATTCTATTGATAGARATACTTATTAACCCTAACCATGTCTTCCCAGCATGTTTTCAGGTCTCGAACAAGAAAAAAAATTGATTTTTTGTTTTCAATTTGAGAGACAGAGTGAGAGGGGCAGGATTCAAGTGTTGGGATGGGATTGGAGGGAAGCTGCGGGGTGGTTGGAGTTGGGTGGTGGCCCTGGGACAGCTGCTGTGTGATGGGGTTTATGGTGCAGGTGTTCAGAGTGTTTGGGGTATGGGGGGGTTGTGTTTGAACCTTTGTTCCTGACTGAGCAGTGAATGGACAAGCTCAGAGCAAACTTTGGTGTCTTTTTTTTCTTTTTTTTTCTCTTTTTTTTCCCTTTTATTTTTTTCTTTTTTTTTTTCCCCCAGGGATGTGAGGGGGAGGGAAGTATCCTTAGGGAGTTCTTCCTGCCTTGGGAGCAAAATCAAAATGCTGCTGCTCTGGGTGATGGGAGCGAGGCAGGAGCAGCATCAGCTCTGCTGTGACAACAGGAGAGGGCAGGGACTGTCCCCTGTGCTGGCACTGCTGGGCCACCCCCGGGGCTGGGGACACCTCTGGTCACTCAGAGGGGCTGGAGCGAGTCCAGGGAAGGGAAYGGAGCTGGGAAGGGCTGGAAAACTCCAGATGGAGCTGGGAAAGGGGCTCAGCCTGGGGAAAAGGGGATCAGGGGGGACCTTGTGGCTCTGCACAACTCCCTGACAGGAGGGGACAGCCGGGGGGAGTTGGGGTCTGCTCCAGGGAACAGGGACAGGAGGAGAGGGAACGGCCTCRGGCTGGGCCAGGGGGGTTTGGGTTGGATTTTAGGGAAAATTTCCAATTTTGGAAATTTCCAATTTTCCTCATGGAAAGGGTGGTCAGGGCTTGAAACTGCCCAGAGAGGTTTGGAGAGCCCATTCCTGGAGGTGTCCAAAGAACTCCTGGAGGTGGCACTGAGTTGGGGTTGGGGACACGGTGGGGATTTGGTGACCTTGGAGGGCTTTTCCATCCCYGCTGGTCCTGAAGAACCAAGGGCTGGGCACTCACCCCAATCCCATCCCCGTTCCCAAAGGCTCTGCCCTGCACTCGCCRCTCTCTCRCTGCCTTTCCTGAGCTGAGATTTCATTTCAGATAGCGCAGCCGCTGCTCTGAACATCCAGGAGCATTTCTAAAATGGAATTACCAGAAATAATCACGGTGATTAACATACGGAGTTAGGAAAAAAGGGAGAGATTAATTACAAAGCCGTAATTCATCTGCAAATATGAACAGCGAGGGAAGCTGGAGGAATTCAGCAGCGCTGAGGTGCCCTTAGGATGGGCATCCATGGAATTTGGGCTTCCTGGGGAGAAGGAAGGCAAACTGAGCCACTGAGATGGAAAATCACTGGTGTTTGTTATCCAGAAAATCGCATGGAATGGGATCTGAAAGCCCTGACTCCGCTCCTCGCCGTGACCAGCGGACAGAAATCCGTTTCCATTACTCTGAGTGTTTTCCGCATCAGAATTTGTAAAAGTCGCCCAGGAAATCGGCGGCACTGCTGAGGAATTATTCTGTCTCCAGGCTGTTGAGCAGCTCGGGGTTGGTTTTATGGAGGGAGGAGGCTCTGGAGGTGATGGGAGGCTGCACAAATCTGGCCCTTGCAGGGCAGGGGTTTTGGGTTTATTACCAGCGGGTGTAGGGGAGGGCTGATTCCTACAACTAATTGCCTTTTTTTTTTTTTTTCCTGAAGATGCGAGCAGTTGATAATGGCAGTAATTAACACTGTAGAAACAAGGTCAAACCCAAGAACATTACCCACTAAAAGTCACTTTCCCGAAAGTCGTGGCAAATTCATTGCCTTGGAGTAGCTTTAAAAAAAAAAAGAGGAAAAAAAAATAAAAAGGAGGCAATTGATGATGAGCTGTGTGAATTATGTAAATGCTCAGGTATCCACAGGCTTTGACCTTTTTGCAGATGTAATTTAGCATTCAAGACACTGTCATCTTGCTGCCAAAGTCAAATGAGATGCTCGCTGCTGCAATTGATAGCTGATAGCAGATCTCCTTGCAGAGCAGGCAGGACGGAGGGGCAGGGATTTGTGTGTTTGCTGCAGGGCTGGGGAGCTGCGTTCTTCAGTCTGAGCTGCTCCGAGGGTTCTGGGTGCAGCTCGGGTGAGCTTCGATAAAAACGGCGCTCCTGAGGTCGTCACACCACACTGGAAACATCCACAGCCCTGGAGGGTGGCACAGGAGCTCTCCAGGATTCTGCCCATCCCTGCTGGGATTGGGTGAGGCCTGTCCTGACTGATGCCAGCCCTGCTGGTGGCCCTGCAGGTGTTTTTTGGGAATATAGGGAATCCTGGAATGATTTGGGTGGGGAAGGACCTTAAAKCCCAGGGATACSTTCCCCTGTCCCAGSTTGTCCCATCCAGCCTGGCCTTGGAYATTTCCAGGGATGGAGCAGCCACAGCTTCTCTGGAAAAYCCATTCCAGCCACTCCCCACCCTCACAGGGAACAATTCCTTCCCAATATCCAATCTAAACCTTCTCTCAGTTGGAAAATCTGCCTGGTTTTTTGAGTCAGTGTTTGCATTTTTCTCTCAGTAGCAGCTGCTGAGGCCCCACACACCTTTCCAGCTGCCTCTAAGTAGGATCCTACAGTAATCATCAATATTTAACTCATAAAAAAGGGACTTTCGTGTTAGGGAAGCGTTTTAAACCAGCCAGGTTTTAATGTGTAAACTGTTTTCACTTTTCACATGTTCCGGGGAGTGTTTCCCATTCATTATGGATTTACAGATTYGTGTTGCAGCCTCTGTTCCACCCCCTCTTCAGAGATCTGTTACAAAGTGAGCTGGATCTCCAACGCTTCCTCAAGTTAAACTCAAGTGGTGCCTCTACTTTGAGAAGGAAAATGTGTTTGTAGAGGGAGGGGATTAAATYGTGTGCAAATGAAGAGTTTATTGGTTCAGTATTTCCCCCTCCATGTTTTGTTGGATGAAATCAAACCCTTTGTGGAGAAAGGTGTTGGATGAAATCAAGCCATTCATGGAGAAAGATGTAAAAAGGGGAAGGAAATACATAAATTCCAAAAGATATTTTATCCAAAGTACAATTCACGGAGCCTGATGCTCCAGGGCTGGGTCAGATTAATACAGCTTTATTTTTGAGCTGGACTGCCAAATCCCAGCCTGTGCAGTGGGAGCTGGGATGGGACAGTGCTGTCCCAAAAATCCCAGTTTCTGGGGGTGTTTCCAGTGAAACCATTCCATTAAAATACTGCAGGAAATACTGCAGGAAGAGCTGATGGARCTGGACTGAGTGAGGTTAACTCAGCTTTACCCCCATTTTTGGGTTGGGCTCCCAAATCCCAGCCTGGGCAGGATCTGAGAGGGAGCCTTTGGGTGGGAGCTGGGACAGGTCTCTCCCAAAAATCCCAGTTCCACGGAGGGGTTTCCAGTGAAACCATTCCATTTSCAGCCTGGGAATGCTGCAGGAAGAGCCGATGGAGCTGGGTTGGGTCAGATTAACTCAGTTTTGCCCCCATTTTTGGGCAGGGCTGCCAAATCCCAGCCTGGGCGGTGGGAGCTGGGCAGTGCTGTCCCAAAAATCCCAGTTCCTGAGGGGGTTTCCAGTGAAACCATTCCATTTCCAGCCTGGAAATGCTGCAGGAGGAGCTGATGGAGTTGGGCTGGCTCAGATTAACTCAGCTTTACTCTGTGCTCCTGATTCTGAGCTCCCTCTCCGAGCATCCCGAGGCTGAGCTCCCCAAAGGTGCCGAGATAACGCGGATTCCTCGGACAGGATCAACTTGTCCTGACAAAAATCCACTTTGCAGCCAGGCAGGGCTGGCTTTTCCTTGGAGCTGTGCCTGCAGGGCAGAGGCAGAATAATTCCTGCTCATTAAAAACCCAGCGTTTGGTGGCAAAGCTGCCTCCCCCCTGCCTCTGCTGGGCTGCCCAGTGCAGACACAAAGCATTAACTGGAGGAAAACCCAACTGCTCAGGAGTTTGCTCTCCCTGCCAGATCCACACAATTAAGGATTTTCCTATCTTGGCATCTGCGCTGTTATCTCCTCGTGTTGCCGTGTTTGGTGTTATCTGCTCGTGTTGCTGGTGGTTGGAGCTTTATTTATGGAGGAAATAATTTTGTCTGCGTTGAATTTGCTGCCCTGGTGGAAGGGTCTGGGAGAAGGAGAATCCTCCAAAGGGGACCAGGAAGGTTTCATAAATAYATGAGAGTCCCAAACTGCTACCACAAGAACTGATTTACATTAGGACACCTCATTTTTTTCCCTTATGACCCTTCTGGCTTTGCCCAAGAGCATCAGGCTCCACGAGCTGCGTTTTGGATAAAATATCTCTTGCAATTGATGCCTTTCCTCCCCCTTTTTTTACAAGATGCTTCTTTCCGGGTGAACGGTTTGACTCCAGCGTGAAAAACACGGAGAGGAAAATACTAAAGTCAATAAACTCTTCATTTGCACACGATTTAATCCCCAGCTGATAAGTGGCATCTTCAGAGAGCRAGGCAAGGAACGGCAGCAGCGAGGAATCATTAAAAAAAGAAAAGCTCCCCAAAATGAGCTGCTGCTATTTTGCAGGGCTYGGTGCAGTGGTTAATAGTCATTCATGAAATCACACAATAAAACCCAAGTGCACTGTCAGCCCTGTCACAGTGACATTGAGCCGCGCAGGTAATGTACAGCAGCTTCGTGTTACACCCCGTGACTTCATATTTTAGCTAAAATTAGGCTTTGTTTTCTCCTTTTAAACAGGAGATGAAATGCAGGCTGGAGCAGAGGAGAGAGAGGAGCAGGATTTCTTGAGGTGGAAGAATGAAATTAGGACTCTTTAACTATTCTGTTGCTCCAGCAGAACGTTCTAGCCTGGTTTTAGGGTGTCTTTGTACTGCTCTGAGCTGTGTTTCTGTCAGTTTTTTTCCATAAAATCCACTAAAGCTGCCTCAAAATTTGGGTTCAGATGTGCCCTCACTCTGTAGGAAAAACTGAGGTGTTTGGAGCTGCTGTTTGCCCCCAGTTTTTGTGGGATTTTGTAAATGCCAGCCCTGAGCTGAAGGAGCTGYGGTGACTCCCAATGAATCCGGCGCCATCCCTTGGCCCTGACCCCTGAAATGTTCATTTAATAAATGAGAGCTGGCCCRGGGAGCTGCTGCTGAAAGGGCTGAGTAAGTGCTGAGGATGCTGAGAGCAGTGGCTGAGGAGAAAATGGCTCTGTCAGGCTTTGCTGTGCTCGCTTTGTCCCGGCTTTTGGGCAAACAGCACCGTCAGGGAGTTGGGATGGTGGAAAATCCTGGCTTGGCTGGGATCCACAGGGATCATCAAAGTCCAGCTCCACACTTGAGCTAAAAACAGAGCTGTCTTARAGCAGGAATCCTGATCTAAACCCTTCTCATCCATGGGCTGGATGATTTCTCTTTGTGGTGCTCCTGGAATTCTCAGTTTGCTCTGAAAGGAGCTGGAATTATGAAAAATCTTGGTTTGGCAGGCAGGGATCCACAGGGTTCATCAAAATCCAGCTCCACACTTGAGCTAAAGACAAACTGAACTGTCTTAGAGGAGGAATCCTGATCCCAAACCCTCCTCATCCATGGGCTGGGTGATTTCCCTTTGTGGTGCTCCTGGAATTCTCAGTCCGCTCTGAAAGGGGTTGGGATTGTGGAAAATCCTGGCTTGGCAGGGATCCACAGGGATCATCAAAATCCAGCTCCACACTTGAGCTAAAAACAAACTGAATTGTCTTAGAGCTGGAATCCTGATCCCAAACCTTCCTCATCCACAGGCTGGATGATTTCCCTTTCTGGTGCTCCTGGAATTCTCAGTCCACTCCTGATTTGTGAAGGAGATCCCGGTCTGTTCTTGCCATCGTGTGTTTATTTTCCYTTCCTTCCAGCAGATGTTGAGCAATTAGAGAACATGGCAGAGCAACATTTATACAAATGAAAAGAAGCGAGGATGAAATGCTGGGAATGTTGTGCTTTCTAATCAGATTAATTCAGGAGGGCATGAGCTTGTGACATGCAAGAAACCTCATTAACAGGGGGAGATAATTACAAACACACCCCACAGCTCCGATGGAGAGTCCATAGGAGAAGAAGAATGGGTGAGAGATTGTACAGAATGTTTAGGGTCRAGTGGGAAGAGTGGTGGAGCTGTTTCCAGCTTTTGGAAACAGCTTGGRAAAGAATTCCCAATTCTTTTAGGGAATTATTCGCAGATTTGGTTCCTGTGCTGAGCAGGAGGGTGGGATGAGCCYTTCACCTCCTGCTCGAGGTGTGATCCGCTCTGCCAGGGAAAAATTGGGAAAAGGACAGGAAATCTCTCCATCCCTGAGCTYCAGTGCCTCAAGATGTGCAGAGAGCTGCAGTGGCCAGGATTAAAAGTACTCCTGCCCCTTGTTTTTGGAATTCCTGTCAAATCCTTCAGAACCACTGGCATCTGTCTCAGATGAAAGGAGCTGCTCGCAAAATCTTGTGTTTTGAGCCAGGAGGTTGGAATTGGAGCTGGGAACGAGCTTTTAACTGATGCTCATCTGCTCCAGCCTGAGCAAATGAACTGGAGAAAATCAGAATTTGCTCTGATAGCACCAAATTCTGCGTGAAAATGGGGTTGGAATTAGAGCTCTGGGAGCAGAGGTAGGTGGGCAAACTGCTGAACTCTTAATGCTCAGCTGGTTTGTCAAAAAGAAACAAAATTATAATCTTGTTTAAATTTGAAAAACCAAAACAACCATGACACTCCAAGCAACCAAAACAAGACAGTGTTGGCCAATTAACTAAAATTTTTGGTGAATGCTTTTGTGGGAGAATGTCTGGTTTAGGTACTGTGGGTAAAATGCATAAATAAAGCAGGAGTTGGATTTAACGATCCCTGAACAGGGACGAGTTTTTTTGGTGGTGAACATTTGGAAAGGGATGCCTGGATCTCGTTTKTGCTCAGCCATGCCCTGGAATGTGCACAGGAATAACTGAACGTGCACGGAAGCATCCAGGGAGCTTTTGCCCCGGGCGGGATCAGCTCCACCTCTGCCATCCGTGTGTCAGCTGGGCAGATGTTCCTGGAGCTGCCTTGGGCTGGGGTTTGGACTGGGTGACCTTTGGAGCTCCCTGCGCTCTGTGTGTGCCTGAGTGCTCCGCAAATCCTGCCAGGGGGACCGGGAGAGTGCTGTGCGAAGGGTTGGGATGGATGTTCATCCCTCTTCCTGCTCTTCATCCCTTGGCTGGATGCTTGCCCCATCCCAGGAAATGCCACCTGCTCTTTCCCCTTTCCGCCTTCCCCTTTTCCCATTTTCCTTTTCACTTTTCCCCTTTCCCCTTTTCCCATTTTCCTTTTCACCTTTCCCCTTTTACCATTTTCCCCTCTTCCCTTTCCCCTTTCTCCTTTCCCTTTTCCCCTTTCACCATTTTCCATTTCCTTTTTCCCCTTTCCCTTTTCCCCTTTCCCCTTTCCCCTTTCCCCTTTCCCCTTTCCCCTTTTCCCCTTTCCCCTTTCTCCTTTCCCTCATGGAGTGCATGTTCCATAAGAGCACGGTGGGAAAGGTTGGGATGGATGGGCATGCTTCCTGCTATTCATCCCTTGGCTGGATGCCTCCCCCATCCCAGAAAATGGCACATTTCCCCTTTCCCCTTTCCCCTTTCCCCTTTCCCCTTTCCCCTTTCCCCTTTCCCCTTTCTTCTTTCCCCTTTCCTCTTTCCCCTTCCTTTCCCCTTCCCTTCCCCTTCCTTTCCCTTTCCTTTCCCATTCCTTTCCCCTTTCCCCTGGAGACCACATGTTCCACAAAACATCCCAGCCAACCCATCTTGTGCAGCACCGTCTGTGAAAGACGAGCCGGGTCGAGTTTAGCGAAAGGAACTCAAATTCCCAAAGCTGGATGAGTTCCGAGCGTGCTGCTCCCACCCCCGGTGCTGTCAGATGGATTTCCCTGTTCAGCAGCACTGACAACCCCCTGCACCTGCGGCTGGGTTGATAAAGCTGAGCTCCACGGAGCCTGCTTCCTGCATGAAATCCTTCTCCCTGGATGAGATCCTGCACCCCAGCATGAAATCCTGCACCCCTGCATGAAATCCTGCTCCGTAGATGAGATCCTGCACCCCAGCATGAAATCCTGCACCCCTGCATGAAATTCTGCTCCCTGGATGAGATCTTGCACCCCTGCATGAAATCCTGCTCCCTGCACAGGATCCTGGCAGTACACGGTCCTTATCCGTGTCTATCCCCTGCCACCGTGGGGAGGGCGATGTTTAAGGCAGAGCTGAGAGCTGCAGGAATTTCACCTGCAGGAATTTCAGCTGTAGGAATTTCACCTGCAGGAATTTCACCTGCAGGAATTTCAACTGTAGGAATTTCACCTGCAGGAATTTCAACTGTAGGAATTTCAACTGCAGGAATTTCAGCGGTAGGAATTTCAGCTGCAGGAATTTCAGCTGTAGGAATTTGAGCTGCAGGAATTTCAGCTGCAGGAACTGGCTCCTGGCTCATCAGCAGCCACGAGCCCTCTCCGATGTGTGAGCCTGGCTGCTGGCAGCAGCTCCCAGGGGTGTGCTATGGAACATGTACTCCCCAGGGGAAAGGGGAAAGAAGGGGGAAAGAG